>NW_017731385.1:2409135-2442166 GCF_001890085.2 Hipposideros armiger
CTAGGGGAGAAGGGATGAGAAAAGATGAATAGAAACAATGCCTATTTAACAACGTGTAAAAAAAATCTTGGTTTATTTTATTTGTTGAGACTAATATGAGCATCCTAAGGGTGACGAAGTGCCTTTTGTGGATTTTTATGTGTGGGCATAAAGTACCACCTGGGAAAGCACCGGTGAACCGCAGGAGAGAGGGGCTTGCATATGGTGCCCTGGGGACCAAAGGGCTTCAGCCTGCCAACGTCGCGTGGATCTCCATCAATTTTGCCACCCCTGGCATCTCCATTTCTGCCCTTTTGCCACGGCCAGCGCTCACACGTGTGTGCACGGGCCTCACAGGAGAGAGAGGCATTCATTCTCCATAAACAATTCCCTCTTTGGCCACTCTGAGAATGTGCCAACCAGGTTGCCAATTCTGATACGGACACCTGTCCATTTGGAACAGGCATGAAAACAGCCACTCATCTCCTAGAAACCATCAAACACCCTGTCAGGGAACAACAGCTCTGTGTTAACTGCAATCTGGACGAGACACGAGCAGGTCACATTGAGAGCCAATTACCGATCCTCCCAGCCACGCAGCTCTTTTCAGATGGATGAAACTTTCTGACTCCTGTGCTACGTCATAGCTTCGGAGGGTCGTCTTTTTCATTATGGTGATAAGAAAATGCTAAAACGTTCATTTCTGTGATGCAGTTGGGTCTTTTAAACTATGCTACCCAGAACTTGCTAATGAGGGTCCAAGGTCAACCCATATTTTCAGGTGGTTTCCTGAGTGACATCGTTGTTCAAACAATAATGATTTCCAACCACGTTGCTGTTGTATTCTGGAACTTTTGCATAATTTCAAACAGAAACAAATATATTCTCCAGTGTGTGCACTCCTTAGTGCACTGTTATAGACATTTGTCACTGAAGAGTGCCCTGGCTATGTTGGGTGGAAAAACGCTGGATTTTGTAGTAAGGTATAGAAATAGTGAGTATTTATGGAGCACCTACTTCTACCGAGTGGTGTGCTAAGATATGCGTAGAATATCTTAGGTAATTCTCAGAAGCCTAGTTAGTGTCTGGGTACCATTACCAAACCTAATTTCCGTGGTGGAAACTGAAGCACAGAAAGGTTAAGTAACTGGCCTGACGTCACACAGCAAGTAAGTAGCAAAGGCGAGAAACGATCCCCTGTAGCTTGATCAAGTTCAAGCCCTGTGGTCCTCCAAATGGGAGCAGATCTCGCTTTGCTGTCCACCAGGAGCTGTTGGGAGGGCCTGGGTCTCCACTCTTGCTAAGTACCTATCCTGCTAATATGAGCTTTAAAACTACCAAAAAATGCACTGGGCTGGAAGACAGAGAGGGGAAGGGTGTGTGTGTGTGGGGGGGGTGGGNGTGGGGGGGGGAGGACGGGGGCTGGTCTTTCTAAGTATAACACCCTCATGAAACTCAGGTAAAACATATTTTAGGTTAGTGCTGCCTATGACTTTCTAATGAAATGCAACCCCTGAAGGGAACTTTTTGAGGAGCCTGGGTCCTATATTTTGGAGCACCCGTCTGGCGGAGGCTGGAGATTAATGTGGGTTTAATGCTGTTATGAACTGGGCGGCTGAGCCGTGTAACAATACGAGTCTGTTGGGCATGTCTTCTGGGTTGTCACGTTCAATTTGCACATGACCTCCCGGCCAAAAACTCGGAAAGAAGTGGTAGAACGCGGGACTGAAAGCTCATATTATTGCTTTGACAGCTTCACTCATCTAGAAGTAATGCAAAATGCAATTTATATTTATACACTCTGACCTCCTGCGCAGACAGGGGAAGTACCTAATGATGGGCCGAAGGTAGGCGCGGAAGAGACAGATCTCAGTACAGCTGGCATTTGTCTACATTTTTGCTTTTCAACCATTCAATTACAGTCACAAGATAAATGAAATACGAACAGCGTGCTGGTGAGGTAGTGACACGATTATTTTAGAGTGACTGGGTTCTGGCTTGGAGTCTTGGCAGAGGTGACCACAACACGCCTTATTTCACTGGAGACGGATAATCTGCCCGCTCCCAGGGGACAAAGGGCCCTCTGCTCGTAGGTGCGTCATTATGCCCATCAGAGAGGGAAAAAGACACCAGCGACTCAGTGACACTTTGGTTCTGCATTGGGAAATTCTTGAGAGGGGCTGACACATTAATCCTATTAACCAAGATAAATCAAGTCAGGCCTGGTGGTAACTGGGGCATTATTTGCTTTGGAGTGGAAATAGATGGTGGGCAGAAAGCACCATTTTCTTTTGTGCGTCAGGAAATTTACTGGCTTTTCTGTACGTCCAAATAGCTTCATTTAGAGTCAAGTCTACGGGGCTGACTAAGGAGCATGGAACAAGAATTTTCAGGATCCTCAAATTTGTCCTGCGTATTTCTGAACAGTGTTTTACATGAATATTGTTTTTAGGGTCTACAGCCTCATAGCTCCTGCAAAAGCAGGGCACACAGGGGAGAGGGATCCTGGCTTTGTCCAGAGATTAAAAGGGACAGTAGCAATCACCTTTGTAAAGGCAGCAGGGTTTGCACAACTGATGGCACACGATCACTTTAAGAAATCCACACCAAGGGTCATAACTGGAGACCCACAGATCAACCTTGAGAAATAAAGGAAAATAGAAACCACGGTATAGAACGTTCCTGAAATGATTGCTCAAACACAAGTACCTTTTTCTATATTCTTGCTAATTTCTTTTTTTCCTCTGGAGGACCAAAAGCCTCCACCACTTAAGTTTTCCTATTTGGATAAAATGCCTCCCCACTCTCTCTCACGGTGCCTTCGGAGGCACAAGTCTGAAATGCGTTTTTTCCCTTAACTGAACTGAATAAACTTTGATATGGAGGAATATCAAATAACTCCTACTCTCAAATCAAATCTTTCTACTTTCCCTCTCTTATCACAGTTTATGACACAAACGCTTTCCTTCTCCCGTCTCCCCTCTCCTCCCCCAAAAGGAAACCGCCTGCTAAGTTCAGGTTGGCTAATGTCTGCAGGTTTCCTTTCGGGAAGAGATTGTGGTTTGGGTTTTGAAAGCATCGTTTGGAAGGCCTTCCTCACTTTCCAGTGCAGAGAGAAATTAGCAGCTAGCATGTGCTTTTGAGGGGGTACAGAAAGTCTGGAATCTGTCACACAGGCCAGAGTCAGTGTGCCTCTCTCCAGGGGTCACCCTGAGAAGGGAGGGTGGCAGACCTAGGCGCAAGGTAAGGGTAGGTTGTTTCCGCTTCGCTTCGCAGCTAGATGAAAATAAGCTTATAGGCCCCTCCTCATGTGGGGGGACCTCCAAGAGAAGTTCTGAGGTGGATGTGAGTCCCAGGGGTCAGGGAGTAGACCCTCAGACACCATCTCCATGAGGGACCTATCTACTTCCTTCTTTAAATAAATAAATAAGCCAACGACATAATAAGGCTCCAGGAAGGCAGCTGCAGGGGGGCCTCTGCTTTGCCTCCCCTTTCTCAGTCACTTGTCCCCCTTCCCTGCCTTTTTAATCCCTCTCCCCACTTGGGGTGATATCACAGCTATTAATTCCTCTCTGTCACAAACGATCAAAAACAAATAAAAAACTGTCTGGGACACACCCTGGCTCCTATCAGCAACCTCAGGGTAACCTAAGGTGACTTTGCTGGGTAAGAAGAAATGGGGGTGGAAGAGGGGTGTTCCGGGGACCGGGGGAGGGGTACCCCTCAGTCAGGAGGACGCCAAGCCAGAGGTCACATTCAGAGGCACTCACCCATGCCTTGAGTACCCTGAGGACAACGCACCCGGCCTGCTGGCCTGAGGGACACCCCAATTCCCGGCCCTTTGGGGGATGCCAAACCCCGGCGTGCTCCCCTACCTCTGGTGAGATTAAATCTCAGTCTGTGGGAACCCTTAACGTTCACGTGTGAAATAGAAAATCTTCAATACATCTTCCCCTTTTGATTCCTGCCCTAGGAAAATCATTATGAGACGGGTCTGACGAATTCAGGGAGTGGTTTGAACCAGTTAAATAGAAAAGCCCCCCCTCCCCCCATGGGATGCCGGCCGGCGTGGCCTCTGCCTCATTCTTTTTTGTCGCCATCCTGTTCTCCTTGGTCAAGCCCCCTCTCCAATTAAAAAAACAAAAGTGCAAACAGGAAGATATGATTTTGAGAAACACGCCTTCGTACACGGGTGTGCGCAGCCCCGGAGGCCCAGACATTTCTCGGCAGCGGCCCCGCGGGCCCCAGTCCGAAACTGGGGGGCTTTCGGGGTGGCGGATCCCCCTCCTCCCGGACCTGGGAGCCGGTCCCGCAGGAGTTAAACCCCGAGGCAGACAAAAGAGAGGCCGCGCGTCCTTTGCTCTGCTGTCAGTTGCCAAGAGAAGGGCTGCCCTCTGGACTGCAACTCGCGCCAGAGAAGGCACTTTATTACAGGTTATGACAAGTTGCCGAGAGACGCGGAGCACTCAATAAAAAGGAGCGGCGAGCGGCATCACCAATGCCGGCGAGGTTTGGAAGACAGAGCGAAGATGGCTTCAAATGATAGGTGTTAGCAGGACTCGAGATGGGGTCTGAAGGCTCGGCCGGGCTGGGAGCCGCGCAGTGTCGCCAGTGTCGCCGGGCGGGCGGGGACGTGGTGGCCCGGCGCTGCCAGCCCCCTGCAGCCACCCCGGCGGACCCACCTTCCACCGCCTCAGAGACTCAAGTCGCTACTGCACCCCACCGATCCTCGCAAGAAATTGGCCGTCCCCCTGTGCCCAAATTTGTTACTTTGCGCTTTAGATTATATGCAGGAAGTGGGCGCGTCCCTCTCTCCCCGCCTGTTTGTTTCTTTCTGGGACAACAGGGATATTCAGCCTATAGTCTCCGCTGTGTCCCCCACCCCACCCCCACACTCACTTCCACTAGATTTTTTTCTTTGAATTGTCTAGTTAAAACAGAGGAAAAATGAAATCAAGCCAGAGACATATTTTCTGCCAGGTGGAGATGAGTCTTGGGGAGTTTCTGCTAAGGCAGGACCGCAGTCTGAGCAGCTGCTCCGCGCAGGGTGGGGAGCACGGCCTCCTTCCCCCTGGCAGCTTTTCAAGTGCTTTTCATCACCTATCGCCAGTGGAAAATAGTTCTGTCTCTGTGAGTGCTCAGACCTGCAGAGCTTGTCCTGCCCTGAACTGGGAGTGGGGTAGGGGACCCCAAACAGAACCCCCAAACAAGCCCCCAACTGGAAGTGGAGCTTGCAAGATTTGGAGTAGTCTGAGGATGCCAAATGATTTTTTGGGGGGCAGATCTCATGAGAAATGCTAGAGGAAAGGAGTGGGGGTGCCATGTATTCCAAACAGGCTGATATGTTTACCTGAATTCCATTCCCATCGCTCAAATCTAGAGAAGACGGGTTTAGGAGTTTTGAAAACAAGTCTCTGTACAATGTTTGTTTCTTGGAAGGGACTAGAAACTTCCTACCAGCAATATCTCAGCACACTATGGTAAAATGCGTCTCACACACACACACACACACACACACACACACACACACACACACACACACTTACAGGTCCTTGTCTTTTCTTCCTCCCCGTCTCCTGGTTAAAAAAAAATATCTATGCAAATATCCCTGCCTACCTCTATCATTAAGGAGGGACAGAGAGTAAATAAATTGCAAATACATATGTAGTCAGTGTCCCATCAAAGTTTTCCATTTTCTGAAAGAGGGCTGGGTCCTGCCTGTGTTTGGAAAGTTGCTCAAGAGCTTGCATGATAGTTGACTCCGATAAACCGTAACAACCCAAAAAAGTTTGAAAGCGGTTTCAACTAGGCGGGTTCTTGAAGTGACCATCTTGGACACATTTTACCCTTTCCCCTTCCCACTTGGGCATCAGACCATGGAAAGCTCAATTTTGTTTCCCCGACCTCCACCCAATTTACTCTAAGTTTCTTTCAGAACAATTTATTCTTGTCGTGTCAGAGTGCGCCTGATTTTTATAAACCTTAATTATTTACTCTCTTTCTGGTACTCTCACTTGACCTTACCCTCCCCCCAACAACTCACGTCAGACATAGAAACCGACTTCTAGCTCAAATTTGTGACACAAGTTGGAGAATGTTCCCACTAAAAACAATCGAGCCTGAAAAAGCGAGCCCTCCGTGCCCACCGAGGGCTGGTGCAAAACCCGCTGTTAAATGTAAACAGCCCAGAACTAAGTGAAAGAAAAAGGCTTCTGGGAAATATACTTTTATAAAATTGCATTGAAGTCACAACATACATGGAATGAGAAATAATACTATTTATTTTTCTGTCATGATGGACCACTAGTAATAATTTCACCTTGAAGATAAAACTGTGTTTCACCAAAGATCGATTTATTTGTGTTATTTTTGTTTTAAAACTCTTCAGAACTAAAAAAAAAAAAGCAAAATAGTTGTTCTTCAAGTGACTGTCGGTCAGCAACTAATCAGCTGAAAGGTTCGCAGGACTAGAGCGTTCTTTCCATGAATAAGTGACACACAGATGAAGTTTTAGCCCTCTTGATGGAAAACCTCCCTCTAATGTTTTGAAAAGATTGGGAGAGAGACATTATAAACGAAATCAGTCCCCTGGCTTGGTCTGTGTAAACTGGAATTCTTAAAAATCTGCTGGGACAACACCAACAACAGGAAAATGCATGTGGGCAAAGGTTTAACAGGTAAGTCTCCATCTTTAGTTTTCTTTTTCTGCTCCCTTCCTCTCTGGAATCTGGTTCTATATCAATTCGCCCTGCAGAATCAAACTCAAATATGCTTAACAGTTCATTGGTATCACAGGTTCTTCTCTTTTCTATATGCTGTGCCCCCCCCCTTTCTGGAAACAGCTAATTGTTGAGAGTAAAGAAAATCCAACATCTCAATCTTTCCCCCACGCCCTTCAAAATAACAAAAACAAAAACAATAACCCCCCCAAAGATAGAGATTTAAGTAGTAGATATATGAAGCTGTCACCAGCAACACCACTGAAAAAACAGTAGCAAAAATAAGAAAAGTCACCTGTAAGAAAGTTAAAACGAAGGCTGTCAGCTGTAAGGGAAACTGGATGGAAGTGTTTTTTTTTTTGCCTTGTATTGTAGCAAAAAAAATATGAACAGAATGGCCACCTGGAAATGAATAATAATGGAGGTGCTGGTGAGGAGGAAAGGGGACACATATGTGTAAGGAGAGCTGAATAAAAATAGGCAGTGTCCCCAGGAATATATTTTTGCACCCCTAGTTGGCACCCCCCAAATTTCCAGACAGCTTGGAGAAGAGCTGAAGGCAAGACAAGGAAGATGAGACCAGGAACTCTGCATGCGGACGGAAGGTTTGGGTGGTTTTAGCTCCTTTGTAAGAGCTAAGAGGGGGACATCTCTTTTTATGTGTCCCCCCCCCCTCACCGTTTGAGGCTTGGAATAATAAACTCAAGTGGCCGCCTGTCAGTCCCTGTCCACTTTCTTTAGCAAACTTGACACAGTGGAAGAAATATGACACGTGAATTATTAAAGAGCAGCCAGTTGACTTTTAACCCTGATGGCTTCTCTCAGGCCCCACTACCTGCAAATTTATCTAGCCATACACTGCAGAAATCACAGGACGGGCAAGCTAGGAAGCAAAGTACAAAGCTAGGCTTTTGTGAAGACATCAGGGGAAATAGCAAGGCATTTTGCATTGGTGCCATTCAAGGTGAGGGTAAAATGTTACAGAAAACAAACCACCCCCAAGAAGGGGTCAGCTTCCCTGTCCAAGAAAGCAGAGGCAGCTTTTCGAGGGTCTTTGTTACTATCCCTTACATCTGAGATGCCCACTCCCTCAGGTCGCCTTTGAGCATTTTGATGTATGCTATCTTTAACCTGATTTCAATGAATGCCTTGCTTTATCAGCAATAATCATGTACAGGGCACTTTTTTTCCTCTCCATCTTTTCTTCCTCCTCCTTTCCTGTTTGTACGCAGTGGCAAACACTTCCCACAAGGGAAAAAAAAACACTGTCCACAAGGCACTTTTCAATATAACCCACAGACCCTGCCCAAGTTGGACTCTTCCAAAACTTGAGGAACCATCCGGAGACTGTTGAATTTGGGCCACTGATGCCATTCTAAAAATCAGCAATAATCATTCAGGCGTTCAAACAAAAGTCTCTTTGTACTAATTAAGCAGCCATTATCCTGTGGGGTTGAGTAACTGGGCAGCTGTTAGGCTTAAACAGGAAAGAATTTTTGAACATAGGGATTTGTTTTTTTAAGTGGACAAGAGGAGAGGTATAATAATAATAATAATAATAATAATAATAATAATAGACATTTATTATTATTATTGTTATTGTTATTATTATTTTGTCCTTTGGATGTAGATCGGTATATCTTTTGGCCAGGGTGAAGATAATAATTGACTCTATTCCAAATCGGAGGGATACAGTAGTCAGAAACGACTCCGTCTGACAGGAGAGCCAGGAGACAAGTGATGGATACTATTGTCCGAATGTGACCCTATATTAACACCCCCTATCAGCAGCTGGATCCTGTCACCATGTCTCATTCCAGAGCCAAGAGGGCCCACTGGCATATTCCAAGCCCTTCAAGGGCTCCCAGGCTGCCCTCAAGCCACCCTGCCCCCCAACCAAATGGGTAGGGAGCTTGGCCCAAACCTGGCCACTTCTATCTCCACTTGCCTTATTACCCCAATCCAGGCCCATTGTTCGGCAGGTGCTGCCAATTTGCTCCTTATCCCGCTCCTGTTTACAAGGCCTTTTTATTAATAACAAAGGGAGAAATGGTATTAATATTAATTAACACAATCAAATGAAACAGTTTTGGGAATCCACCAAATGAATCATCTCATCATCTAATTGGAACTGGAGAGAAAGAGGAGGAGAAGGAGAGGGGAGGGGGGAGGGGGGAGATACAGATGACCTACTGGGTGACAGGCACAGGTTGGAAGGGTGACATTTTATTGTAAGCCTCCCAATGAAAGGAAGAAAAGGAAGGGACCAGTCAATTTAATGCAGGGACCAAGAGTGCAAGAGTGTTGCTAGGAGACAGAGACGCTGCTAAAGTTCTATCTGAAGCACTACTCTGACCTTATGCAAATAGAGGCGGCCAACTCTTTGTGGAACGGCTGAAAATTCCACCCCCTGTGTCACCAATACCTGGCATCGAGCCTTTTATTCAAATGTTCTCTAAAAACACACACAGAGGATCTGACAAAGCATGACACATTTAGGGGCTGTAAAGAAAAAAAAACACAGACAAAATGGGGGGGGGGAATAAAATAATAGTCATCATTTTTAAAACCTGGGCAAAAAAAAAAAAAATCAACGCCAGATCTTCCCCGGGGGAAATGTCACCCATTTTTACCTTCTGGCACTGTCATTTTCCTTTCGCTGAAAGTAACCTAAAGATTCAGAAACTGCCGTCTCATCGCAGAAATAGGAGCTTATTAAGACACCACAGTGACAGTCAAAGTGCTGTCATTAATTTACAACCCAGGAGTGTGGGGAGGGGATGGTGGGTGGGTGGGGGGCAGGGGGCAGACTAGAGGAATTGCATCATATGCCCCCCCCAACAAAATAAAGTAAGTGTGCCCTTCCTTCTAGTCTAACTGTCCACTCCGGGACAAGGTTAAGTGCACAAGATGAGAGGCTTGGGGACCAGTTGCATCTCCCAGAAAGCTGACTGTCCCTAGTTATATAAAGTGGGAAGGCAGGACACATCTAGGCGGCTGGAGTGTGGGTGGCACTCGGTCGGGCACCTTTGGGGCTACGGGCAGGTCTTCGACAGGACTAGGTGGTGGATGCACCTGTCCACCCACTGGTGCAGAGAAGGACGCTGGCCACCTCTCTGTCACAAGGCGTGCCTCCACGCCTGACCCACCTCTCTGCTGTGCAGCCCTTGAGAGAAAAGTCCTGCCCCATTACTCAGTGTGGCCTGGCCTGCAGCCCTGCCACTGCCACCCTTTGGGACACTTTGGGCAGCATGTCTTCAGGGTCCCTTTTTGCACTCGCACTTCCAACTGTCCAGGCCAAATTCTCTCTGTCTCTCTCTCATCCCCTCGTCCCCTTTTCAATCTGGGATATGCAAAAGGAACATTTCCCAGGACAATCTTTCTCCCAGGAAAACCACTCGACCTTAGGGTGCCAATCCTGAGAAGTTGCAAAACAGGTGATTCTTATAGTTCCTGTTGGAGTTGGTTCACCTGGGGCCAAACCCAGGTGTGCAACTTTGGGACCTTCTGGGGCTTCGGCTGGGCTGCAGGTGGAGAGGAAGCTGGGAGGAGAGGACCCCGACACACACTTGGTAGCCCCTGCAGCCTTAGGAGGCTCGGCCTAGGACTGGCTGCAGCCAGAACCCAACAAAACCTGGAAACGTCTGCGGGTCCCTCACAAACCTTCCCCAACGATCTATCAGTGCAGACACAGCACCACCACGCACAACTTTTGCAAACTCCATTTAACCAGCGAGCTTTTTACCCACTCCCTTCCCTCCCTCACTTTGGATTTCAATATTGATAAAGTGCCCACCGGTTCACATCTTTATGGTAATAGTTGCAAATGAATACATTTAACGACTGCGGGGGGGGGGGGGGGGGGGAACGACGCGTTTCAAGCGTTCAGTGGGGGCAGCCTCCCCCACCTCCCCTCTTAATGGTGGGACTTTTCATAATGTGCACAATACTATTAAAATTTCATATTAGCAGTGTGTATGGTGAACTTTGTAATGGGAAATTCAATAGCTGCTGTAAATATTAATGGAATATGAAATGAAGCCACAGCCTCCACCAGCCCTGACAGTAAAACCGAGTGAGCATGTGGCGGCCCCGGGGCGAAAGAGGCCTTTCCTCTTGTCGCTCTCGCTTTATTACATTAGCGCGGGCCTCCTCGCGCCGGCGTGGGCTCAGAAGCCGAGGCGCCGGGTCACCCATGACAAATGTCCCCGTGTCTCGCCAACAGGCCCCGCCTGGCCCTGCCACTCCATCTGCCCAACAGGTCCCCGGAGAGTGCTTGCGGGTGTCAGTTTCAGGTAAAGAGCTACTGAAAGCGCAAAGTCTCCAAAAAGGTCACAAGGATTCCAGTTCCTGCCCAAGGCCCCGCAGCCCTGGTCGCTGCCACCGTAGAGGGGTCCTCCCCGGAGGCGGAGGGGGCACCAAGAGAATTTCTGGGATTGAAAGAGCTATTAGGGCAGCGGGATTCCTACCCCCCACGTCCAGCTCCATCCCTCACGCCCCCTGCGCAGAGGGCCTGGGGAGGGCGCCTGGGGAGGGACCAGGGGTCAGGGCCGGCCAGGCCGCGTGGTCGCCGTCCCAGCGCTGTTCCGGGTCTCCATTTGTCCCCGAGTGCGCCAACGTGGCACGGGCCGCCCGGGCGAGCCTGCGACGAAATGGTGCGGGTTTGGGGGCGCGAGGACGGTTTACAATGATCTAAGGTCGCTCGACCCCAGGGCCCTGGGTCCCCAGCGCAGCCTCTGCCTGGCGCGGATCTTCGAGAAACCGGAGGGGGGTGGGGGGAGGGCGCGCGGGGACCGTGGGAGGAGCAGCGCTGACTACGGCCACCCACGCCCAGATTGAGTCAGTCCCCAGCTCCCGTCGCCGCCGAGGAGGGTCGGGGGGAGGCACAGCTCGCTGACAAACGTGGCCGTCAACACCTCGAGCTGCCCGGCGAGTTATTTCAACAGGCTGGGAAAGACCGGTCTTTTGAGTGGCAGGCGACGCCTTTCCTCACTCCCAGTATTTACGTTGTACCGAGGGCACTTAGGAGAGCTTAGTTTGAGATGGGGCATTAATCTTCACTTGTTAAGAGAGAGCCTGTCAACATTTCCCCGGGGCTTTCCCACTCTCGGCCACTCTCTGAGCACGATGTCCTTCCGGCCCTGGGCCACTCCCGCCTACCTGGCCCTGACACAGGCGCACAGGGCAGTGGAGGAGAGGAACTGGGGGCAAGGGGAGCGTGTTAGGAACGCCAAGCGCGCGAGCAGAAGGTTCACGTCAAAATCGACTGAAGCGACAGCCCAGCACTCTAGAGGGTCCTGCCCCTAACCACTCCCATTTTTGCAAGTGGGGCGAGTGGAGCGTTTTTTTTTTTTCAGCCACAAAGCACACAGGAGCTAACACCCTCTCTGCGAACTCAGAGCAATCGTCTGTTTTCCTGTTACTGGCCCCTAGCCTTCAGCCGTGGGCAGCCATCCTGATCTCCCCTTTACCACCAGCTCCACGGGGTCACTTTTAAGATCATCACTAGGGGCTACCCTCCTTTTAAATGATTTCCAGTCCACTTACTCCCCCCCCTCCCCAATTAATCCAGAATAGTTCCCTCCAGAAAGACGCACGCCAAGGCAGGGCTGAAATGAGCTGAGATGAGAACGGAATTGAAATAACATGGGTTTGCTTTTGTATCAGAGGGTTCACGGCAGGGATAGTTTCAACAAGGTATGGAAACCTTCAGGTGTGGTTTTTGCATCCTTACGGCCCCCTGTGGCCAGTTCCCCACCCCAGCTGCTGTTATTTGTACACCCCTAGTTAAAGACCTGTGCCTCACTGCTTCTCTGGTGCCATTAAATCTTTTTCCTCCTCCCCTCCCATCATGCAACTCCTTCCCCTTGCCCTTTAAAAGAGTTACACTTTCTAAGAAGGCTTAAAAAAAAGGGGTGGGGGTGGGGGACAAGACATGGATATAGGTTTTGTAAGTGTTAAATAACTTTCTCAGCGTGTATTAAAGGAAGATTGTATTTTTATCAAGAGCTGATTGACGCAGCCGTGTGGATCCGGTCGCTTTGTCTATAGTATCATATTTATTTAACCTGCTGGGGAGCTGCGTTCAGGGGCAGCCTGCTCACGCTGACAAGAGCAGGCACATGACACACTACCCCAGGTATCTTGATTGATTGTCCCCACCCCAAAGCCTTCGGTTCATAATTTAGCACAGCAGGTTTTTACATCACAGACTAGGTTTCAAGGGAAGAAAAAAAAATCCTGTAAGAGATTTCAATGAACAACGACCGCCAAGAAACCCTTTTCCACCTGCCACCCCCAAATATTTTAAATGCCTCCTGAGATGGTTCAGTTTGTATAATTACAGGGCACACCACCTTTATTTACCCTCCTTCCCCAAGTGCGATCAGATTATTCATTTTAATTTGTGGTTGGACCAACATTCTCTGAAGGAGGGTGGGTGGCACCAGGATGGGGTGGTGGTGACAAAAATGTCAACTAATGTGGGCTTCTCTTTTGCTCTCTTTCCTTCAGTAACAGGATATGGGATGTGGAAGCAATAGAAAGACAAAATGGTTCTTTTTCACAGTCTCCTGAGGTTGCGTTGGGAATCAGTCATAAAGTCTTTTGGAAGCAGACTGGCATTTTACCACTGCCACTCAGCCCCCACTTTTACCCCCCGTGGGTGAGAGAAGATTTTTTGTTTTACAAGTGACAAAGATTTTTTTTTTTTGCAAGTGACAAACGGTCCAGTGTGGGGGAAGAAACTTCCAAAATATTTGTCTCTTCAAGTAAATACTCCCAATGATCTGGACACATCTCAGAGGTTCTGAAATCTGTGACTTAAAATTAGAATTACCTATGGAAGGACTCATAAATAATTACTTCCCAGGAGATTTCTGTAAGGAAGAAGCCTTCTTCTTGATGCATTTTTTTTTTGCCAACAACAGAGTACACATGTATGCGTGGTAATGTGCACTTGATAAATACTATTTTTTTTTGCTATAATAAAAATGAGACTTTTTTCCTGTGCACTTTTTTTTGGATTATGATTATTTTGGCTAGCAAGGGTTTGTGTGTGTGTGTGTGTGTGTGTGTGTGTGTGTAAAAAGAAATTTCAAAATTGTGTGCTATTTTCCAGTAATAAAAATGTGTTGATTGTGCTTGCTATTTTTCCATTTTTCCTTCAGAAACTCTTGGGATGACTCTTCAAGCGTAAAAAGACCATCTTTTGATTAGCCTTATTAAGAGCTGACCCGGAGACAGATCCAAGATGGCAGAGCAGATAAATACTGTGCCTGCTTCCTCCCGTGAAGGCGTTAAAATTACAACTAAATTATAGAGCAACCAACCTGGAGAACCATCTTATGTCTAGCTGAACAGAAGCTTTATAACTAAGGATATAAAGAAGTAGCCACGTGGAGACTGGTAAGAGAGGCAGAAACACGAAATGGACCCAAAACCTCCGCGTGGCGGTTGAGAACCTGGAGGAATATCTCAGCCATGGAGGTTCCCCGCCCCCCACACCCGAGGAGTGAGAGACCTTAGTCCCACATTGGGCACCAGGAAGAGAAGACCCCACAACTTCTGGCTGTGAAAAACAGTGGGGATTCTGACCAGCCTGGTAGGACAGGCCGGGCGGTGGCGGGGAAAACCCAGGCTTCCTCTTAAAGGGCCCGCGCACAGACTCTCTCGCAGGCACTCACCCTGGGTTCCGGTGGCGGACAGTAACTCGGGCGCGTATGGAGGGGGCAGAATGAGGTGAGTGGCTTCGAAGCGAGGGCTGGAGGACAGCCACCATTTTCCCTGTGAGGCGACCTCCTCCTGAGTAGTCAGGGGTCATCTTTCCAGGGATGAGGTCGCCCCCTAGACTCATGGCCAAATCGGAATTTGATTGGCCTGGTGAGCCTTGCCCCGCCCCACACCCCGGAAGGGCTACAGCGCCCCCAGCAAGAGGCACTTTCTTGCCAGCAGCCAGCCCCCCAGGCATTGCACTCGGGACCCAGGCAGGCGGCAGTTGGCCTCCGTGTGCTCTGAGACATTTGGTGAGTAGCTCCAGGCTCAGCAATTTATATAACCAGAATTTATATAACTTGGTGACCACAACTCTTTTCACTCTAATGACCACTTGTGACACTGCCTCACCCAGCTCATGTACCTCATGAAGCTTTATCAGGGGCTGAAGCTTAAGAGAGCCAACAGGTGGCAGCAGGCCTCAGGGTGTCCTGGCTTTTTGTGGAGCTACCCCAGGCTGGGTACTGGGGGCAGCCATCCTGGGTTCGCAGTGTGGCCTCTACAACGTGCCTCCAGGTTTAGCACTGGCAACGAACAACCACGGATTGCTTTGTAGCTCCTACCAGGTAGCCACGGGAGAGTAATAGGCTGTGGGTGACCTGGGCGTGCACCAGAACCTCTCTCAAGAGGTCCCAGAACCAATACATTTGGAGGTTGGCTTCAGACCACAGCAGAGCACTGCCCAATTAGCACCACAAGTGGCACACACAAAGGCAGTCTCAGCAGGTACCAGAGGCCGCTGGGGCGAATCCCACTCAGTAGGGTAAACCCCCCCACAGCAGCCTGTAAGCTGTGGACGTGGCCAAATCCCACAGCCGGTCAGCCTGGAGGTCAATCCCAGACACTAATGTGCCAATAACAATCAAGACTCAACAGGTGAAGAGGTTAAGAAGTACAAATTAATAATTACCAAATAGTCATGGGCGGGGGTCAGCAACCTGTGGCTCACGAGCCACAAGCGGCTCTTTGGGTACGTACATGTGGCTCTGAAGTAACATTGAAAATGAAAATAAAACTAGCATAGTTTCTTTTATAAAAATTTTAAAGGATATTCTTCACAGAATGGTGATTATGTAAAAACGTATTTATGGCTCGAATAATTTTTACATTGTGGTGAGGGACAGGATTGGCTCTTCGTCTCAAAAGTTTGCCGACCCCTGGTCACGGGGATGTGAAGTAAAGCTAGGGAATATAATCAATAATATGGTAATAACTATGTGTCTAATATGGTAATAACTAATAGTGCCGGCTGAGTACTAGACTATTCAGTGGGATCATGTCTTATATAAATGTCTAACCACCATGCTGTACACTTGAAATTAATATAAAATAATATTGAGTGTCAACTGTAATTGAAAAAATTTAAAAGGGGGGAAAAGGTGAAGGGGAATAAGAGGTCCAAATTTCTAGATGTAAAACAAATAAGTCAGGGGAATGTAATGTACAGCATAGAGAACTATAGTCAGTAATATTGTGGTAGCATGGTATGGTGTCCATGGTTGCTGGACTTATCATGGTGATCACTTCTTTAGGTATATAAATGTTGCGTAACTATGGTGTATCCCTGAATCTAATATAATATTGACCAAGTGTGATCCACACTTCCCATTGCAGTTAATATTTCCTTTTATCAAATGTCCCTTATATTTGGGGCAGGTTTGAGCGACCCTGATGGTATACCTTCTTTGCTATAATATCATGTTCAGCAACCTTTTTTTTTTTAATCCCTAGCTGTTGCTAATTTACCCTCCAATGGTGTTCCATGACAAAAACCAAACTATTTGCAAAATTCCAGGAGACACATCTTTCTGCTGAGAAAACCGCCGTTATCAAAAGTAAGTATAGACACAATGTCCAGAGAGAAAAAGAAAGGGCAGGCTGACAAAAGCAATATTTGCTTATGACTCAATGGCAGCTGGGGTGGGGTGGGGGGGTATTAAGGCGGATCAAGCTAGGTGAAATAAAGGCCTATTTGTGGACAAAATTACACCTTTTAATCACTGAGATGCCATATGAATCGATTTGCCCCCATTTTCCAAAATGTTTTAAAAACTATCGGTTTGCATTGAAAATAGGTTTTCAAAAGCCATTCACCACCAGTTTTCTTTAATAGAATACAATGTACGTTACTCTTAATAATGAAGAAAGTACTTGCATATGTTGTCTCCTGGGGAGAAAAATAAGTTGGATGGGGTCCTATTTCTTTGCAAGGGGGCACTTTTACCGTATTTAATAAATGCTTACACACACACACACACGTACACACGTACACGTACAAATGAATTTCTTTGATGTTTGGCCACTTCCTGGCTGTGCAGCCCTGGGCTAGTTACTTCATTTCTCTGTGCTTCAGTTTCCTCCTCTGGTGAGATTAGAATAGGGTCTGCCTCAGGGCTTGCTGTAAGGAATAAGTGAGTTAACACACGTGAAACTCCTGAACCAGGGCCTGCCACGTACTTATTTCGAGATCTGCATCTGCTATTATCATAGCCCATAGTAGCCCTGAGTGTCTTATTAATCTTAGTATTAACAACGATTTTTTTTTTTTTTTAGTTATGGTTACCCAGAAAGTGGTGACCAGACGCCAAAACTTAAACTCTAAACATGAAGTGGTTTCAATGAAGGCATCGTGTTCCGATGTGCACTGCAATACAAAATTGTCCCTGAAGGGGCAAAGTGATTACAATCTTTCTTCCTGTCGCCCTAGGTTTCAGGCACAGTAAATAGGCTTCTATGTAAATGGAAAATTAGAATGCAGCTCCAAACAGCAGAAAGATCCCACTAAGAGCCTGTAAAAAGACCAACAGTTCTGTGACCTGCTTATCCAGCCATTCTGGTAAGGACCCTAATTTTGTCTTATACATACCTAAGTCTTTCATATCATATTTTAACATCCTCTGGGTTTTTTGCTTTGTTTTTCTTATGTGCCACTGTCCCCTATGAGGCTGTTCAAGTTTAACTGTATTTTAACAGAAAGAGACGTGTCTTGATAACATGTTAGCGCATTGATTAGAAATGAGGGTCTCTACGTGAAAATGAATGGAATTAAATGGTGACATTTCTTGGGGTTGGGTTTTTCCACATGTTGACTTTTGAAATGAAGGCAACACCAGTTTCCACTGGGAACTGTATCAGCATTACCTTAACTATGGAATAGCTTTCCTTTTTCTTTCTTTCTTTCCTTTTTTTTTTTTTTTTTTGGAGCTGATCTAATTGCCACTCAGATAGCAACTTGAGATCAGAGTAAAAGTGAAGCCAGGGTGCTTGAAAGGCAGCTGACAGCAACCCCCCCCCCTCCCCAGGCCATCCCCACACAAGTACAGTATATGACTGGCGTTGGTTACAATTAGATCACAGAACCTGAGGTATGAATAGCTTTCATTTTATGTCACTCCCCAAACTAAATCATGCAAACAAGCCCGGACAGGAGCTGGTGTTTTCTTACACGTGTTAACATTGACCTTGCCACTCTGAACCAGACCCCTCATCTCTTTAAATCAGCCTTTCACATCCTTCCTCACATCTATTCCTTTCAATCTCCTCCATGGGGTAAGACAGGCTTTTCCTACTCTGTCCATATGCTGAAAACCTGTGAGGTTCTAAGAAGCTGGGCTTTCTGTGAGGTGAAGATTCTGAAAAGCAGGCATAGGTTCTGCTCATTTGCTAAACTATTTCCTTCTGCGTATCATGTCATTGCTCTGGTAAGAAAAGTGAATTTCAGCTGTTTAAACTCGGCCTCAGGTTTGATGGTGGGTCATGTTGTGCTTAACCTATTCACTCACTTAGATCTGGGAAAGGTAACTTTAGTGGAATATATGTAACTCCCTGCATGGCTTTTCATGATTAGTTCCGTGGAAAGGCCTGGAACGAACCTTTGACTTTCTCATGATTGGACTAAGAATAGCTTCGAAGTTGCCTAAGTGTCGAAAACAAAGATATTGGACTATCCCCCCCAAAAGAAAGTTATTCCATCGTTGTGATCGGTTTCCTGTCTGTGAATGCCGAGATTTAAGACTATACTGTGGTTTGCCTTTAACTCCCATAGAAATTCTTTTTATAACATCGCTCCCTTTGAGATGTGCAAATAGTTAAACTAGTTTACACAGGTTTTTTCTTCCCCCTTCCTTTTAAGTACGGCTCTTAAGTAAGCAGACACTTTAACTCGCCGTCCGGCTTTTTCTTTATTGCCATTTCATGGCTCAGCTATCAAAAATAAGATAGTGTCCAACATCTGGGAGCTAATCAGCTTTCTAGCTGAGTTTAAAGAGTCTAGAGGCTGTTTAAAGGTAGCTCTGGTTACGTGTGCGGGCCCAGGGCAGTGTTTGCTCTGTCATATTTTGATGGAGAGGGTAATGTGTTTGCTAGATAAGGCGAAAGGGACCAGCCAAAAAAGCAAGGCTCTGTTTGATAAACCCTGACATATTCAACCATTTTTCACACACATGAAAGGAAGCTTGAAAACTCCAAGGAAAACAGAGGTGTCCATTCAAGCACATTCAATGTTTTTCAAGACAAGAAAGGTAAATAGAGAAAACTGGCATCTTTTAGTCTATTAAATTAATTAGCTCAAGAGCTTATCATTAAACTGAAAAGCTGGGTAAAATACCAGTCTGTTTCTTGTTGTTGTAATTTGATGTGAAAGGTTTAAGTCAGTGTACATTGGAAAGACAGTTATTTGGTTTAGCTTGTCTCGCCCTGATGGCAAGATATGAACCCTGTATCTTCATGGATTGAAGTTAAATTTTCATAAGAATGACCTGACTTTTATAAGAAGAGATGTGAGATGAGAACTCAATTTGAAATTAATGTTACATACATGATGACATTCTTTGTTCAGTGATCTATAGCCTGACAACAGACTGATAAAGCCCAAATAAAAATATGCCACCTGGAATCTACTTATAATTAGTCCAATTAAAAGAAGTTCAGACATAAAGGTGTTTTGAAGTAAAACAGCTTCACAATCTAGAATGATTAAAAAAACGCTGGAGGTGAACGATTGATTGCCTTATGAGAATTTCCCTGTTTTTAGAAAAAGTAAAGGAAACATATATCAGAAAGTTTCACACAAGATAGCCATCTCTCGAAATAAGAATTGAAATGATGTACATATAAAGGTAGTTTGGGGCTCAGTTTTTATACTGTGATCACTTTAAGTTCATTTAGAAGGAAATATCAACTCAATACCCTAGTAAAATTTTCTCTTTAGAAAAGATACGTTTCTGATTTCTTATTTTTATAAAGAAAAGTATTTGAGAAACTGAAGAAATGACTTCAAAAGATTAGTTCATTTATAGGACATTGTAAAATATAATCATTTGAATCTCTAGAAATATGTATCTTCTATATATTGGGCTGTCGGAAAAGTCATGACGTATTTTTTTCTATGTTTTTTGTTGCAAAAATGTGTCATAACTTTTCCGACAACTCAATATTAATCATTTTAAGTACTTTTATGCCTTAGTGTTAATAATCTATATGAGTGTAGATTTTTAGATGAATTTAATGTCAACTAGGGATTAATGTGAATTAATTAAATTGACTGTATCTTCTTTAATGAGAAAAAAAGGATTTAGTTTTAATACTGATGATCTTAATAAAGCTTCTCTCTACTTCTCTGTATTTTCTCAACATTAGGAATTATTTTTATTATGTGAATTAATTTAATAATGACAGAGTAGCAAAACATGAAATAAATCAAGTGACTGCAAACTGACTTTGTTATTGAGGTTGCAAAATCAAACCAACTAAATGTCAATTAGAAAAGAATCAATTTGTGTAATCTATTTAAAAATAAAAACATACATTGGAGTGCAGATTTAATTTTCTTTCAAAATAGTCACTCCACAGAATTTAAAACAATATCTACCATGTAAGGTAAAATGTTTAATATGCTTGACTCCATCCTCTAAACAGTGAAAAGTGACATCTTACAAATGCATTTCCAACAATGGTTTTGTCCTAAAAGAGGCAGTGTCATAAAATAAAATCCTAGCAGAAATCTGTGATGTCTCTGAGACTAACTCATCACTATATTGACAAAGATAAACAAAACTCCAACATATATCTGGAGTGTGTAAGGTTTCACAACGCCTCCTGTACAAGATAAGACGCAAAATGAAGATTAACGTTAGTTGAACATGACAGACCATCTTGTAGTTTTTTTTTCTTTTCTTTTTAAGCTTATAAGAGTTTATTTGAGCCAAACTGATGACAATTGCCTGGAAGCAAAGTCTCAAGGGATTGAGAAAATGCTCCCTGTAGTTCTTGCTTAAAAATGTATTTTCAGTGACACCTGACACACAATATTGTATTAGTTTCAGGTGTATAGCATAGTGATTAGACATTTATATAACTTACAAAGTGATCACCCAATCTAGTATCATACAAAGTTATTATAATATTATGGACTACATTCTCTATGCTGTACTTTACATCCCTGTGACTATTTTTAAAATTGCCAATTTGTATATTTTGATCCCTTCACCTTATTCACCCAGCCTCCCAAGCCCCCTTCTATCTGAGGACCATCAATTTGCTCTCTGTATCTATGAGTTTGTTTCTGTTTTGTGTGTTCATTTTTTTTTTGTTTTCTAGATTCCACATATAAGTGAAATCATATGGCATTTGTTTTGCTCTGTCTGACTTATTTCACTCAGCACAATTCCTTCTAGGTCCATCTATGTTGTCGCAAATGGCAAGGTTTCATTTTTTATGGCTGAGTAATATTCCATTGTGTGTGTCTGTATGACATCTTTATCCATTCATCTATTTTTTTTTAAAGATTTTTTTTGGGGAATTGGGGGATGGGAATAGCGTTGGGGAATTGGGGGAAGGGGAACAGACAAGTTGCTGTCCTTTTGTTCTTCAGTCTAGTTGTGGAGGACATTGTTCACTGGCCCAAGTTGGCACCATCATTGCGCTCTTCCCAGGCGAGGCAGATCAGTCGCTGGCTTCTGGACGGCCGCTCACGCTGGCTGCTGGCTACATACAGTAGCCCATGGCAACCCACTGCCGCAGGGGCTGCAGCCTACGCCGTCGCCAGTGACTCACGGCAGCCCAGCTTCAGGTTGAGCTGTTGTTCAGCATCTTAGCTGTAGAGGGCAATGTCACTGGCCCTCATGTGGGATCCGAACCGCGGCCCTCTGGTGTCCCAAGCCAGCTCTTAACCACCGCGCCACACGGCCGGTCCTATCCATTCATCTATTGATGGACACTTAAGTTGCTTCTATATCTTGGCTATTGTAAATAATGCTGCAGTAAACATAAGGGTGAATGTACCTTTTTGACTAGTATTTTGGATTTCTTTGGATAAATACACAGAGGTGGAATTGCTGGGTAATAAGGTCATACTTTTAATTTTTTGAGGAACCTCCATACTGTTTTCCATAGTGGTTGCGCCGATTTACAATCCCACCAATAAATAATGCATGAGGGTTCCCTTTTCTCCACCTCTTTGTCAACATTTGTTGTCTGTTGATTTATTGATGATAGGCCTTCTAACTGATGTGAGGTGATATCTCATTGTGGTTTTAATTTGCATTTCCCTGATGATTAGTGATGTTGAGCATCTTTTCATGTACTTGTTGGCCATTTGGATGTTAGGAAAAATGTCTAGTCTGTTCTGCCCATTTTAAAATAAATTTTGTTGTTGTTGTTATTGACTTGTATGATTAAAAAATATTTTGGGTATGATTTGCAAATATTTTCTGCCATTCCATAGGTTGCTTTTTCATTTTGTTGACTGGATCTTTGGCCGTGGAGAAACTTTTTAGTTTGCTGTAATCCCACTTGTTGATTTTTCCTTATTTCATTTTATTTTTCCTTTTCTTGTACTCAATCCTCTTTAGAAGACAGACTCATCCTTAAATACTGTACAGATAATGTGTTTCCTAAATATATATATATGTAATGATATGTGGGTGATTACTTGGTACCAGGCAATGTGCAAGGTATTTTACCTGTCCTCTGACAACTTTTTCTGAGTTAGCTATTCTTAATTCATAAGAGAAGCAACTCATTCTCAGAGAGGTTAAACAACTCATTCTAGGTCACACAGGCACTTAGTAGCAGAAGAGAGATTTAAAGAAGGATATTATGATTCCAAAGCCTATTCTCTTTCTGTGATACTCCCAAATTTATATGCACACACATTAATATGACATAATGTAATGTAGTGTAGTAGAATAGAATAGAACAAAATAGGATAGAATATAATGTAGTATAGTGTGGTGTAATATAATATAATATAATACAATATAACAATACAATGCAATATAATACAATATATAAATACAATATAATAAAATATAGTGTGGTGAAGCATAAAATAATGTAATGAATACAATACAATGTAATATATAATATAATATAATATAATATAATATTCATACCTTGATCTATAAAGGATTGAAAGTGATTAACAAAAGTGTAAATTATATTGCTAAATAAAATAGAAGCAAATAAAATAAAACATGAAGAAAAGGAAAATGGAATATAAAATGGCATTCTATAAAGCCCTGTTCCCCAGCTAGCAGTGGGACATGGACTTGACCCTGACCTCATAAAGAAAGGGCACCATATTACAGGGTGATATGGCCCATGGGAAGGTAGAGAGGTAGCAAAGTGGATGATGCTGTGTCATTTCCCAAAGGGGGCCGTGACCTGGTCTCCATCCTTAGTCCAGAATGCCCTCTCGGGCATGTGACTCCCTGAGAAGACCACTGAAGTGCTTCTGGGTCCACCTGCGCCTGAGATCTATGGAGGAAAAAACAGGTGATGCCTGTGGAAGCGCATGTGTTACTATTGACCTAAAGCAACCTGCATGGAATTGTGACTCAGAAGCCTGGGATCTTGTCCTTTTAATTCCATTTATAATCTATCTGGCATGGCAGTATGGAAAGGTTTTTATTATGTTGGTGCAAAAGTAATTGTAATTTTTGCCAGTACAAATAATGGCACAAACCGCAATTACTTTTGCATCAAGCTAATAGTTGAAACAGTACCACCAGGTTGGTGATAATACTTCAGGTTAGTTGCTTCCAATTAAATGCACGATCTTGTCCTTCCTCGACTGCAACACTGGAAGTCCTTCTTTGGCCTTTCATTTGTTTTAAAGTTCAATCCATTTGGCTGGTGGAAACAGGGAGGGCTTTAGGATAGATGATTTCAGCAGAAGACGAAACTAAAAGAGCTGTGGGAAAGAAACAAGATAAACACAAAACAAAAAGGTGTCTTCTTCCAGGGCAAGGAAGCTATCTCACACTTGAAAAAATTTCCAGAGAGCTTGTTTGCAAGCTTCCTCATTCGAAAATGAGGGGGTTGCTATTCTACTGATCTCAAGGGTACTTTCTGGTTCTAACACTTGGGAAGGCATTATGTGAGCTGCGATTTGATGGAATCAGAGATGGACAAAGGAGATCAGAGAGGAAGTAGTCCTCAGGACCCCAGAGCCGGGCATCCAACGGTGATGTAGCCTCCCAGCTTCCAAAGCAGCCATGCAGCCTGCAGGGTGAGTGAGGACTTTTCTCATTGCCACCTGTAGCTGTGCACCTGGGAGGGTCAGTCAGCTCACTCAGAGCAGGGAGTTCAACCCAGGTTGGAAGACGTTTCCAAGGAATTTAAATCCTTTACCAAGTGGATTCCTTGAGTCATGTCTCAACATCATATTTCAGTTATAACGTTCACGCAGGGTCATCAGGCATTGACCATGGACCTAAAGCAAGAGCAAAAATTGTAAGCTTCCAGAAAAAAAAAAAAAAGAGGTAATCTTTAAGGATATGGGTTAGGCAAATATTTTGCAGAATATAAAGGCCTTTTAGAAAAAAGATATAAATTAAATATAAAAAAGAGTAATTACTTCATCCAAATAGAAGTCCTATATAGCAAAAGACATTATTAAGAAAATGGATAGGATTTGTTTTTGTCTCCATTTTATAAAACTTTGGTATAATTTGGATTCTTTCATATTTAGCAAAATGTATAATTTTTTGAACATTGCTTTTAATTTACTTTCTGTCCCCAAAATTTCCTTTGCTTTCTTTTCCTCTAGTAAGCATATACAATACATTCCTCTGTGGCTTTTACCTCTCAAATCCCAGATTTGCTAACGTCAGTATCATCAGAATTTTATTTTTATGTGAATGAAGGCTTAGAGCCAATTCATTCCATCTATGCAATTATTTCTCTGTCTGTAAAGATCTCCGCTGGGATTTCCTTGGAAATATTTCAGTGATAGCTTCATTTTGCAGACAAAGGAAACCGAGCGAATACAACGTTTCCGGGAAATGTGACAATCTTGACGTTGAAAAGTTAAGCCCTGGAAATTTAACAGATGCAAACAAACCAGTCCTCCTAATAAAATGTCGGACCAGTCCCTGAATTCCTGTTTCATTGCTGTGCTTGAAACAGGCATCCTTGGAAAGCATTTCCCATTGTTACTTTCTCTTCTTGCAATACCAGGACGTTGTAAGAGAACTACTCTATGAAAAGGTTTATAAAATGGAGTGTGTGTGTGTATGTGTGGGTGTATGTATTAAGCATACCCTGAAGATATGTATTCTTTCTGACTAAAACTTCTTAAAATTCTACTTTTGCTTAAATATCATGATTAAAAAATGATACTGTTAAAAGGAAGGCGACCTGGTAGATAAGGGGAACAATAGGTGGGGGAAGAGAAAGTCCAGTCTCCCACTGATTGTATGGAAATATGGTGTCTTGACTTTTCTAGCAGATCTCCACTGAGATGCATATCACTTTGCAGTCACCTGGTGGGCTGTCTTTTATGAAGGATTGTCACAGATCTGGTATTACTTAACCCTAAAAATCCTAATCTCAATCCTAAAAATTGTACTGTGATTGCAAAAGCCCCCAAGTGGGAGCTGATACTGGTTTCCCCCAGTAGCATGGATCATAGTAACATGAATGTAATTATTCTGAAGCTTCAAGAGGTCCCATGGATTCTTCCTGTACGTGACTGTGACGACTCCACGTTCTGAGGTTGTCCAGAATCCATTCACACGTCTCAGAG
This sequence comes from Hipposideros armiger, assembly GCF_001890085.2. NCBI lineage: Eukaryota > Metazoa > Chordata > Mammalia > Chiroptera > Hipposideridae > Hipposideros > Hipposideros armiger. Next base: position 2,434,636 of record NW_017731385.1, read on the forward strand.
CATTCTAGGCCTGGTGTCCTGTCGGAGAAGTCCAAAGGGAGAGGTTTTTCTTTTCTCTGCCCCTGGACTTGTGTCCCCAGCCTCAGAAACAGACGGAGGCAGGGGCATGGCATCTTGGTCCCCAGAGGCTGCCTCTGGCCAGGTGATTTATGCATGAGGCTGATCCTGGGGGGCCTGAGCTGCCTCGGTCCCTGCCTGCTCCCAAACCTGGTTGTACAGCCCTCCCCCAACCCTGAAAATATCCTGTGTCCTAATCTCCTTCCAGCAGAATTTCTTTACACAACATTAGCCAGAGTAATTTTTTAAGGATCAAATATAGCTAACATTCAACATTATATTAGCTTCAGGGGTACACCATAGTTGTTCAACATTTATAGACCTGAAGAAGTGATCACCATGATAAGTCCAGCAACCATCTAACACCATACCACGCTATCACAATGTTATTGACTACATTCCCCATGCTGTACGGTACATCCCCTTCTGTTATACCTGGAAAGTTGGACCTCTTATTCCCCTTCCCTTTTTAATGTTTTCAGTATTATTTTATATTAATTTCAGGCATACAGCATAGTGGTTAGATATTTATGTAATTTAAGAAGTGATCACCCTGACTAGTCTAGGACCCACCTGGCACTATACATGGTTATTACCATATTATTGACTATATTCCTTATGCTTTACTAAAGAACTAATAGTCATCCTTATGACTATTTTGTAACTACCAGTTTGTACTTATTAATACTTTTTCACTCTGCCTCCAACCCTCTCCCATCTATCACCCCAACAAATCTAGTACCCATCTGACAACATCCATAGTTATTACAATATTATTGACTATATTCCTCGTGCTATACCCTCCATCCCCATGATTACTGTGTAACAACCAATTTGTACTTCTTACTCCCTTCCCCTTTTTCACTCACCTCCCCCCCAACTCCCCTCCTATCTGGTACCCATCAATATATTCTCTGTATTTATGAGTTTGTTTCTGTTTATTTTGTTCTTTAGATTCCACATATAAGTGAAATCACATTGCATCTGTCTTGCTTTGTCTGACACTCCACTCAGCACAATACTCTCCAGGTCCATCCATGTCTCTGCAGATGCCAAGAACCCATTCCCTTCGCTGGCCGAGCAATATTCCATTGTATATATGTACCACCTCCTCTTTATCCATTCTTCCATCGATGGACACCCAGGCTGCCTCCACATCCTGGTCATTGTAAATAATACTGCAATGAACATATGGATGCACACATCCCCTTGAAGTAGCATTTTGGGTTTCTTCAGATAAATACCCAGAAGTGGGATTACTGGTTCCTTCTTTGTCTCTTGTTATAGCCTTTGTTTTAAAGTCTATTTTGCTACCCCAGCTTTTTTTGGTTCTTGCATTTCCATTTTCATGAAATATGTTTTTCCATCCCTTTACTTTCCATCTGTGTGTCTTTCAATCTGAAGTGATTCTCTTGTAGGCAGCATATGTAAGGGTTTTGTTTTCTAGTCAGACACCCTATGTCTATTTGAGTGGAACATTTAATCCATGTACTTTGAAAGTAATTGTTGATGGACATGTATCAATTGCCATTTTATTATTCATAATTTTGATCTTTTTTTTTTTTCCCATCGTAAGTCTCTCTAACATTCCTTGTAATACGGTTTAGTGGTGATGAAGTCCTTTAGCTTTTTCTTGTCTGGGAAGCTCTTTCCTTGGTCATCGATTCTAAATGATAGCTATGCTGGGTAGAATAATCTTGGCTGCAGGTCCTTGCTTTTCATCATGTTTAATATTTTGTGCCAATCCTCTGGCCTGCAAAGTTTTTGTGGAGCAATCAGCTGACAATTTTATGGGATCTCCCTTATAAGTTACTAGTTGCCTTTCTGTTGCTGCTTTTAGAATTCTCCCTTTGTCTTTACCCTTTGCCATTTTAATTATAATGTGTCCTGGTGTGGGCCTGTTCGGGTTCATCTTGTAAAAGGATGCTCTGTGCTTCCTGGACTTGTATGTGTATTTCCTTCTCCTTGGGTGCTCCAGGAGTGTCCCTTGTGGGGGTTGTATGTGCTCTCCTGTTATAGTTGAGCCTTGTTTGTTATTGGCACGTCAGTAGGTGGGACTGACCCTCAGACTGATTGGCTGTGCGGTTTGGGCATAGCCACAGCTTATGGGCTGCTGTGTGAGGGGCTTACCCCACAGAGCAGAATTCACCCCAGTGGGCTCTGGTGCCTGCTGAGACCGCCCTTTGTGTGTGCCGCTTGTGGGACTAACTGGGTGGTGCTCTGCTGTGGCCTGAAGCCAACCTCTAAGTACGTTGGTTCTGAGGCCTCTTGTGAGAGGCTCTGGTGCAGGCCCAGGTAACCACTGCCTGTGACTGGTAGGAGCTACAAAATGATTGTTTGCTGCCTTTGCTAACCTTGGAGAGGCCACGTTTTGAATTTAGGATGGCTGCCACCAGTACCGGGCCTGGGGTAGCTCTGAAAACAGCCAGGGCACCCTGAGGCCTGCTGCCACCTGCCGAGTCTTTTAAGGTAAAGTCCCTGATAAAGTCTCGTGAGGTACATGAGTTGGGTGAGGCAGGGTCTCAGAAGTACTGGAGTATAAAGAGTTGTGGTCATCAAGGAAATGTAGACTCTGGTTTGGTGCCGGTGCTGAGGCTGGAGCTACTTAGCAAAAGCCTCAGAGCACACTGACCAGTCCTCACCCGCCTGGGGCCTGTGGACTCAGTTTCTTCAAGAAACAGTGCAATGTGGGCAGAGCTGGCTGCTTGCCAGAAAGTGCCTCCAGCATTGGGTGGGGCGGGGTCTCAGCGGAGCTCACCAGGCCAATCACATTCCGATTTGGCCGTAAGCGGAAGGGGCGGGCTCAACGCAGGAAAGATGGCTTCTGGCTTCACGGCAGGAGGACCTCTTCCCAGGGAAATGGCGACTGTCTTTCAGCCCTCCTTTCAAAGACACACACCTCAATCTGCCCTTCATATGCCTCTGACACGCCCGTCCCCCGAGTCACCATTGCTTCGCTGGAGCCCGAGGTGAGTGCCTGTGAGTGAGAGAGTCTGTGCGCCGACGTTTAACAGGACGGCCTGGGTTTCCCGCCGTCTTCCATCCCACCACGATGGTCAGAATTCCCACTGTTTTTCAGAGTCAGATGTTGTGTGGGCTCCTCTCCGGCACCAGGACTCTGGGCTGAGGTGGCTGGTGTGGGGCTGGGGTCTCTTACTCCTCAGGTGGTGGGGAACCTCCATGGCCGAGATATCCCTCCTGGTTCTCAACCACCACACGGAGGTTTGGGACCAACCTGTTTTGCGGCTCCTCCTCTCCTGCCAGTCTGGAGGTGGCTGCTGCTTCATATTCTTAGTTATAAAGCTTCTGTTCAGCTAGACTTCAGAGGGTTCTCCAGGTTGGTTGTTCTATAATGTCGTTGTAATTTTCCTGTGTTCACGGAAGGAAGCAGACACAGTGTTTATCTACTCCGCCATCTTGGATCTATCCAGAGTAATTTTTTTATTGTTTTCCCTGAAAAGACCCATCTGGGTAGATTCTCTTTTGGAAATGTGAGCCCACAGTCATCATACCGAGTTTCCTGAAGCAATTTGCAAGTAATGATACCCTGATTCCTTTGAACAAAAAGGGGGTTATTTTTTGGAAGATAGGACCTGTTACAACTGTTCCCAAAACAATAGTATTCCTGCTTCCACGCGTATAGTTTCCTTACTAATCAGAGATGAACTAGGGTTGTGTGTATGCAGAGTAGCACAGATTTCTGATTTCATATCAAATTATACATGAAGCTGACCATTTCCCCCAATGGGAAGATAATAATTGTGCCTAGGATTTTCCAGGTGGAAGGTTTATGGTAAGTCATATCCATGAATTATCTCATTTAATTCTAAAAACAACAGAATGAAGTAGGCACTGTTATTATTATTCTCATTTTATTGATGAGAAATAAACATAGGTTATGTAAGTTACTGGTACGTAGCACAGCCTGCATCCAAACTAAGGTACCAACCCACACGTTCTACCAACTTCTCTTTGTTAATATAATAATTATGTGTTGGACCATAAGACCTGTTTTTTGATTACACAGATTGTGGAAATAGATAATATTTATTCTTAATGTTTATTAATCACACATTCAGCTCAAACATTTCATATTTATTTCATTTGTTTGTAAAAATATACTTTGCTTTTATAATTAAATGACTAAATGGCAGGGGCTCTAACTTAATTATATGTTGCTTAATTGGTGTGTTAGTTAATTATATGAAGTTAATTTAAAAAATTAAGTCAACATATTTTATAATATGTTACTCTTCTGGGGTCAATCATATTTCTCTGTTAATTTTGAAACTTTGACTCCAGCATTGTTAAATGTATAACTAGTTAATTTTAGTGCTAAAATTAGTATAGGTTATTAATAAGATTATACAGACATACCCACAACACACAGCTCCAATGTTCAAGCTATTTATTTACAATATGTGCAAAATATATTAAATATTAAGAAAAATCTACAAGTAACTCCTAAAAGTGAGCCTCCCTTTTGAGATTAGTGTGGAAATTTTGTTATCTAAATTTAGCATTTCTTGGTCTTAGTATTCTCTTCTATTTATTATTATTATTATTATTATTATTATTATTATTATTATTATTTTAGCTGAGCCATCCTGCCACCTGTTGGCAGCTCAGCAGCAGCTCAGCTCAGGCCAGGAATCGAACTGACGACCCTGTTGCTCAGAGCTCACACTCTTGAGTGAGCTCTTAACCAGCTGAGCCACTCGGCCAACCTTTCTCTCCTATTATTTAAGTAGAAAGGATTCTAGGTTGAAAACCTACTGTGAGAAAATGACCCACTATGTTGTCAGCTTCTTTAAGCATAGGTTCACTGTTTTATATTCTGCATGTCCTATAGCTCCCGGCACAATAAATGTTTGTTGAATTTGAATTTTGAATTTAAGTGAAATGATGCTGAAAATTTTACATTAGCTACAGCCATCCATCTGAATTTAAGCCAGCAGTTGCTATCTTGCATAGAGGAATCATTAATAATGAGGTTTCTAGGGAGAATATTTTGGTGCCAGTACAAAGTAAAATACTTCTCCTTTGAGCTTTCTGTTTCAATCATGCATGACCCAGTCTTTAGGCTAGTGTCTCTGACGCAAAGGAAAATTATAAAATTTATTGTCATTAAGGTTTCTGATACTTTATGGGACAAGAAGTTAATACATTTAACTCTATCCCTTATTTTGTAAGGATAAACACATTGAAGCCCAGAGAATCTGAGCAATTTATTAATGTCCCACAGCTAGCTACTGTCAGAAGTGGCTATTGAGTGGCTGAGTTTCAGTTCAGAGCTCCTACTGCACCTATCACAGGAAGTCCTATTAAATAATTAGAAATGAATTATTACTTATTATTGAGCGGAACACTCCCCTACCAAGTTCTCAGTTTAGACCCTTGCCCAGTGTATATGATGTGTAATGAAAACCAAGTTATCTAGTGCCCCATTTTAGGATAAAAATTTCCTGTGAAGTATTTAAGGCATTTCCAATACTCAGGGTGAGGCAAGTTTAGTTCTCCAATACATTTCTGTGGAATTACAAGTTGGTACAACCTTACTGGAAAAAGTGTCACAAGGGATATGAAAAGCCTTAAAAAAATTGTATTCCTTTCAATCTAGTAGTTCCATTTCTAAGATGTTTTCCAAAGGCGGGGTGGGAGGAGAAATACGTGGCAAATGCACACACACACACACACACACACACACACACACACACACACACACACCTTCATTGTAGCATAGTTTAATATTAGAATCATATTTAATGTCCACCAATGGGATTGGTTCTGATATATACTTACTGTGTTTGCTGAGAGCGGTCACATTTTCCTAATTTGTGCAAAGGTGTCAGATGGATTAGTGGTAGACCTAGTCTAAATTTTGGCAAAAACCACTGTAGTAAATATTGAGTCACTGACAGAGTTGATTTTTTTTGGTAGGTAAGACAGGCCAGGAAACCCCTAAATTGTAGCTGGGGTTTAGATTAGATTGGGGAGGTGTTGCTGGAGGTTTTGAAAGAAAAGGCAAACTGCTGTCTTTCAAAGATGGTTCTCCATCAGTGATATGCCCGCTGTAGCGACCCCATAGATTTCTATGAGACTATGGAATCATTGCACCAAGGCTCCAAATGTCTTCATTTTCCTTGTTTGCTTAAACACAAACTAAACGGCGCTTGGTATTGAGATCGGGGAGTAGAACATATGATTGGCAATTCATGCAGATTAAGACTGAGATTCAGGGACTCTGACCTATCATGACAAGTATAGAAAATACAACAACTAAATATAAACAGTACAATGAACACTGTATCTCAGTTGACTTCCATAGGTGGGACCTGGGGGGAATTTCCTCCTTTCTAAGGGCTAATGTTGCTGCCATGACTGTCCCTGGTCCCAGTAGCTATCTGCCTCCAATCTTTAGAAAGGGCCCTTGATACACTTTAGTTCGGAAGCAGGCAAAATAAGGTCAAATAAAAGTCAGGGCAAGGCGAGCTGCCAGTCTTCTTCTCATGCATTCCAAATTAAGAGGCAATGCAAGGGTTAACCCTGAAGTATGCCACCTTGAACCCCCGCACTCTCTTTATCTTGCGCACCATAATAAAAGATCAAGAGTTCCTGCTTATTATCTTATTTTTCCTGCTTGCTCCACCAGGCGAAGGCCCAGCCTGGTTATGGATTAACATGGTGATCAATAGTAAGCCTGCTGTCTCTCTCTCGGCAGGGGAAAATGAACTCAAAATGCAGTCAAACTCTTATTGATCAAGGATATAGGTCTCACTTTCATTACCTCTGTCTCCCGATAACCCACAAATAATGTGATGAGTTGCTAATCTCTTTGATTGTCAATGGACCCTTCACCCCTCCTGTCTGCACACCGCAGCTCTTATTTTCATTATGATATGCAGCCTGTGTAATTCATGTGGCACTGATTCTCACTCTCTTTACCGTCAGACCTGGTCAATCAGAGCTAATAATAACACTCGTCACTGGGGATGGTGGCTCCAATGAGTTCAAAATGTAAGAGTCCCCATGCATGGCAAGGAAAACGCAGTGTGCAGCCTATTTCTTTGGGGGATGAAGTGCTGTGACGTGTTCTTGGTAAAGCAACACTCAGCTTGGTGGGAATCTTCTCAGGATGTGACCTGCTTCTACCAACGTGGCCCTGATTTTATACATCTAACCTTTCAAATCTCTTGTATGGCTAATCCTGTCTTAGCTGCTGCTTCTTCTAAGAGCACCTGAGCTGATGTACAGCCCAAGGTTTTTTACCACCATGAATATTGGCTCTCAATGTAGGCATGGGTTGTGGTGCTAGGAGGGTTTCCCCTTACCCTTGGCCTCTTAATGACCTCAGAAATTCCTATTAAATAGCAATAGAGGGGCCAGCTGAGTGGAGTGATGGTTAAGAACTGGCTTGGGACACCACAGGGCCCTGGTTCGGATCCCACATATGAGGGCCAGTGACACTGCCCTC
>NW_017731385.1:2442231-2448538 GCF_001890085.2 Hipposideros armiger
GCAGCCCCTGTGGCAGTGGGTTGCCATGGGCTACCGTGTGTAGCCAGCAGCCAGCGTGAGCGGCCAGCAGCCAGCGTGAGCGGTCATCCAGAAGCCGGCGACTGATCTGCCTCGCCCGGGAAGAGCGCAATGATGGTGCCAACTTGGGCCAGTGAAGCAACGTCCTCCATAACTAGACTGAAAAACAAAACAACAGCAACTTGTCTGTTCCCTTTCCCCCAATTCCCCAGCACTGTTCCCATCCCCCAATTCCCCAATTAAAAAAAAATCTTAAAAAAAAATAGCAGTAGAAAATACCATGCGATAAGCCTAGAAAACAGGTGGTATTTTAAAAATGATATTGTATTGATTCTTTAATTAAAGGTAGTGTGGTAGGGCAGAAATAACATGGTTTTGGGGTTGAAAAACCCTACTTTCAGAGTTTTGGACCTTCTGCCTACTCAGATAGGGAGATAAGGATGTCGTGCTTGGCAAAGCTAGATCATTTTTGTCCAGAAAATTCTCATCGGCTTTAATGTACGAGATGGAAATGGAACCCAGTTCGAGTTTTAGGGAAATAACCACTTTCAGAAACATAGTTACTTTTTGATTTGTTAATAACTTATAGCTTTGTTACCTTTTTCTTGGTCTGCCCCTTTTTATTTTAAAGCAAAGTTAAAAAAGGGAAACTCAACTTCCATGACGTGTCATGTAAGTCATATTAGTTAAGCATCTGGCTTATAAAAGATCTCCAAGTATAAAATGGCATTGAGGGGTAGCTGGTTAGCTCAGTTGGTTAGAGCGTGGTGCTGATCCTCCAAGGTTGCCAGTTCGATCCCTGCATGGGTCACTGTGAGCTGTACCTTCCTTAAGAAAAAAAAAATGGCATTGAACACAGACCTAAGACAGAGAGTACTGGAATTCATTATTATCCTCAGCCAAACTGTTGGAGTTAAATGAAAGCAAGCAACAGTTGCGCTACCTGTCTGATACAAACTGAGGGACGCTCACCTATGGAACTGCTTTTGTGAGGGAGGTCATCATATTTTCTGCTGACAATCTGATGGAAACAAGTCACAATGCCACAAAGTCCTTTCTCTTGGAGAAAATACTCAACAACCAAGATCAATGCAACTAATAAATAATCTGCTTGCATTCAGCCCCTAGGGTCTGAACAGTGCTTCCCAGCTCCAGCCCAATTTGTACACCTGTTGAAGAGAAACTAAAATATGACAGTGGTACAAAGTCCGGGGGATTAAAGTGATCTGCACTGAGCTCTTAAAGCTGAGGTAATTGCAGGTCTCATTTCCTTCTTTTGTTTGGCAGAGCTGCATTTGAAATTTGACAAGAAAGTCCCCTTCTTGCTTTTTTTTTTTTTTTTTTTGCAAGGGACTAGGTGGAAATTCACCAGGTTCCCTCCCCTGTCCCCTCTTCCTCTTTGCTGTGTCTTTTTTTAAATTGGGGAACTGTGTGTTTTTCCAGGACCCATCAGCTCCAAGTCAAGTAGTTGTTTTAATCTAGTTGTGGAGGGTGCAACTCAGTGGCCCATGTGGGGATCGAACTGGCAACCTTGATGTTATGAGCACTGTGCGCTAACCAACTGAGCTAATCAGCGGCCCCTGCTGTGTCTTTTTTTGAAATGCTTTGGTTTCATGGTGCTTCACGGAAGGTGATGAAGGTAGATCCATCAGTGTAGGCTTTTGTTTACTTGGTAGATTTTGGAACTACATTTAGTGGCAAGCTCTTATAACACCTGTTCTTTAAAACTCCTGAGATCAGAAAGCCAGGAGCATGAGAGGAAAGTGGACTTGGTTTAAGCTGACAAGAAAGATTATAGTGCTTTGTGTCAACACGGAAGAGAAGGCATTCAGTAGTCCTTGCCCCCTCTCAGGGTCCGTGTCTTCTCGGGGTGTCGAGGGTCCTATACATTCAGGCTCTGATTTGCTGTACGTCTCAGGCTGAACGTACGCTACTGACTACCTTTGATGTTGCCATAATTGTGTGTGTGTGATCTTCCATCACGGATGTCATCAAATTTTATTAAACTTAATATAGATAAAACCAAGACATTATTGATTAGTTCTGCCATGCAAGCCTCCCAGGCTTCCTCTCTGAGTGGTTTTTCTTCTGGGGAAGCCGTCTTTATCCTTTCGATAATACTCATGCCCTTGGAGCCACTGTGGCTTCTGAGCTTTCTTTTGAAGCCCACATCAATCATATAATTAAGACATCTTAATACGACTACAGCAATCTCGCCATATTTGTGAGGCGTGCTCTCTGGTCTAGCCCCTGCAATGTTAATTCCCGGTCCTCTTTCATGTGGGCGTAATTACTGCTGTTCTTTGTATAGGGTTTTTTCGTGGCATAGTTCCCATTGATCCAGATTTAACCAGATAGACCCCTATTTGGATTTCAACTTTTCTTCTTTATTAATAAGATTAATTTGATCCCGACAAAGTAAGCCATACTCTCTTTCCCCTTTCTAGATATCTCAGCCATGCCCTCCTTAAATGATGTCTGGGTGGTGTCCAAGGGATGCCAAACAGTCAGGTGAAAAAGGAAGGATTTAGACAATCTTCTAGATGTCCCAGGTGGCCAGATGTTTGGTATGACGTAGGCAAAGCATCCAGTTCACTGCCTTTTTTTAAAAAAAATTATTTTCCATTTAGGTGTTTTGGCATTTGGCAAACACACCCAATTTCCAACTCTCATTCCTCTGACCTTTTTTATTCCACACTATTATCCAATTTGGTAGTTTCTTTGCTTTTCTTCCCATCATGTTGCTGTACCCATCCTCATATCTGATATGAAAACATAGGATGAAAGGCAGGAGGGGCAGTGTGGGAGCTCCGTTTGGGAATAAGAGCTGAGCAGAGGTAGATCTGGGGCATTGCTAAGTAGCTGTGTTTCTAGGGTATAAGACACATGACTTTGGGTCTCCACCAGGTACCCGCATTTCTCCAACAGAACTAGACCTCCTTCCAGATGAAAATATTGGCTCTCCCTGAAGAAAAAGCCCTTGGTTTTTGTTTGACTAGGCTTGGCCTCATGCTGAGCTTGGGAAAAAAAAACCACCCTCTTTAAACACAAGCAACGGTTGAATAACCTTTTTCCGTCTTCATGTCTAGTGTTGAAAGCATACGGTTCTCAGCTTAAATAAATTCATAAAATATCTTCACTATAGGTTCTTGTTAGAGAATTATTTCATGAGATGTTAGCAATTTAGCATCTGCTAGAGGTTTGTTCAAACATCTCATATTCATCTAGAAAGTTAGTGTTTTTGTTTTTGTTTTTTTTAAGTAGCTGGGCTATTTTGCCCAGCTTCCGGGAGGAATGGTGTCCCTTCATGGCACACTAATGGTGTGAACCAGTCAACCCATCAATATCTGTCGGGGACCATTTGAACAAAGTGTGTGTACTGCTTTTTTAAAACCATCGTTTACGTCAGAAACATTTTTTCACAAAAATCTGATAAAAAGACCATGAACTATTTTCTGACTTGAGTTTAGTTTCTCAAAGAAGTTTTGTCACTGAAAACTGGTGCTTATCACATCTTTTTAGCAGAAAAGGAAAACCATTTGTCCAGGGCATGTCCTGCTTGACCTCAGCTACCGGGAAACTGTCTCTAACCTGTTGTCAGTGCCAAGCGTCTCAGGGACATGAGAGCATCTGCTTCCTTTGCTGCGTTTGGAAAGTGGTTTTCATTTTCTGAGCAGTTTAAACAATATATATTGAAACCTGAGATCCACCCCTGGAAACTCTGATTTAATTGATTTTGGCTTATAGTAAGACCTTTTGGAAGTTGGTAGAATAGACACAATAAACCAACTATATTAAATTCTTAGGTTAAGAATAAGACAGGATACACATAAATATATACAGAACACAAATCAGCAAGCAAGGAAGCTAGCTAGGGGGCCTGGACAAGCCATGTAACCTGCCTGGCTTTGCTACCTCATCGTCATCACCAAGGTCCCATCTGCCAGAGGACCTCACTGTGGTTTGGGGTCCCCTCCCTCCCAGCTTTCCTCAGTCCTCAGCCTCTCATTGTCCAATTGGCCCCATCTTCTGCACCTTGGATAATCTTTTATGCCTGCTGTTTTCATTCTCCCCTTCTCAAGACCCTCAAATGACTTCCCATTAGCTTCTAGGTCATATGCAAATTATTACCTATTGGTTTCAAGACCTTTACTCAGGCAATCCCTTCTTATGTCACTTTTAATCTCTCCTCTCTCTGCTCCCTCTGTGGCTGTCAGAATCATCTTCCCCAAGCTCTCCTCCTTTCTTTCTCTCGCACTCTTTTTTCCTGAGCACTGTTTGCTTCTGCCTGTGGGGAAAACTTTCTGGATTATACACACCTGACTTCAGCCATCCTTTCCATCATCCTGGTGGTTAACCCTTTCTGCAAACCTCAGCTACCTACTGGTGCATTATAACCATATAACCACCTGAGAAAAGCCAGAAAGTTACTGGTTGGATGTCCAAGGACAGCTCTAACTCCAACCATGCAGAGGTGACCAAACAGAGGAAGGTAGGAGAAAAACAGAGATGGCATAATTTGTATTCTCTGCACACAGCCCTGGTCATTTGGTGGTTCCTCCAAATCATTAATCAATAAATCAATTGTCCTCTCCCTCCCCTTGCATATGTTTCCTCGTCACTGCTCAGTAAGTCCTCACAATGGAAATAGAATCCAATACCTTAGATTTGGGCCTAATGTGATTAATTTCTTGTTGTAGAATATGTCAAGAAGGAACGCGAGAACTAAACTGTTCATAAGTTCAAATCTTCTGAGAGGATTTTCAAGTTTCCCAATGTAATTGGCAATAGTCACTGTGTCTTCTGTTTTGAGTTTACTTTCTAATTGTCCCTTGAATAAGAGGGCAAGAAACAAATTCATCTTATATATTTTGTAGTCTCTGGACATCTTCCCTTACATATAATAACATTCAACACATTTTTTTTAAATTTTTTATGAAATGAAACCATCTTCAGAGCTTTGTTTACTTCTTGGATTAGTAGCAATAGAATTACTCATTAGGGGGTGTGTGTGTGTGTGTGTGTGTGTGTGTGTGTGTGTGTGTATGCGCGCGTAGGGAGTACCTGTTAAAGCTCAGATTCTGGGCCTCACACTAGATTTACTGAATTTTAACAAATACTGAGGAATTTTTTTATGTACACTAACCTTGGAAAACCAATGCCTTCTGATAATATTCAGATGCACTCTGTTATAGATTTTATTTGGAATATATCAGCTCAGATAAAACAAGCAGCCAATGAAGGCCTGTGTCTACAACGCGCACCTCCACCCTCATCCTACACTATGCCGTTACCAAGACCCTGAAAAGTCAGTCTTGTTCCTAAATCTTTTGTTTCCGTCACTCGTCACATTATAGGGATAAAATCAGAGGCAGTGTCAGTGTGGTCTAGTCTGCTAATGAGCCGACCTGTGTCTTCAGCTCTTTCAATCTTGACATTCTATCCTTGACCGTCCAATGGAAGAAATAAAACAGCATGCTACACTAAGTCTTTTACACTTTTTCAAATTCACAGAGACTTCATATTTTAAAGACAACATGTAAAAATGGCAATATATTTCACTTTATACTGATTGGAAGCTGACCACCACCACCACCTATAATATTGGGTTGTCGGAAAAGTCATGATGTATTTTTTTCTCTGTTTTTTTTTGTTGCAAAAATGCGTCATGACTTTTCCGACGACCCAATACAATAAGAATTAACGTTAGGAAGGACAAGAATAGAGATTTTGATTGTCTTAGTAGAATGTTCCTTTTATGTCGCTCCTGAAATGGACCATGGACATTTCAAATGTACCATTTTCATGTCGTAGGGGACAGCATTTATGCTCTTTGCTTTCTGGAATGTGTTGGGCCACTTGGGACCACTCCATGGGGTGGATGTGAAGGGTGCCATTTGGGAAAACAGTGGGAAAGAAAAAGGAGCCGGAAACACCACATGCATACACGTTGACTTTTAAAACCATATCGATCATTTCACTAAAATGTTACACCCCTCAGAGAGTTCTTTAGCTCACACATTTGAATTAGATACCCTATGGCTGCCTTACCCTGAACCCCTGGAGGACTGACACTCTTGTTGGGAATTTAAACTGGGTGCTGAGCACCCAACTAGGAAATTCACAGTGTGCTAGTGGAGTCTAACTCTGTATTTCAGGGTTGGTCAAACACCCTTAAGACTACGGAGAAAAAAAGCCATTTTAAGTATATTTCATGAATGCTGAACTTTTTGAGTGTGGTGCCAAGTACAGGATATCTATGTATCTATCTATCTATCTATCTATCTAT
>NW_017731385.1:2451343-2455610 GCF_001890085.2 Hipposideros armiger
TATCTATCTATCTATCTATCTATCTATCTATCTATCTATAATACATACTGTGGGGATGCTTACTATGTACCTGCTTTTCATAGTACATAGTAAGCATCCCCATAGTATTGCAGCCCTGGGCACAGTGCCGAGGAGGCTCTGCCTACCCTGTGATGACCCCCTGCAGCTGCCTTCACAGGGGCCCTGCGGACTTCTCAGGCTCTGCTTCTACCGCATCCATTTCAAACCCTCCTACATTTGCGATGCTGTGAACCTGGTTAGATGGGCAGTAGCTCGGTCCTAGAAGCTGAGATGTGGTTATATTCTCACACTCAGCCCGGGGGAGCAGTTTAGACTTCTTAAACGTCATTGTTTTGTGTGTCTTTCTGCTCAGCTTTTACATTTCCATGTGGTTAGGCTTTTACACTGATGGATTGCACTTCCATCGAGTTAGAGAAATATGAAAATACACTTGCATTTCTATCCTCCCTCGTAGGGTTCCAGAGTTAGACTTAATCGATGGCAATGCTGTCATGATATGGAGTCTATTTACAAGGCTTGGAACTCATTTTTTGTTTATTAGGACATACTTGGGCACATTCTTGCTCAAAATCTGTCAGAAAACATTTATTTGTTTACACTCTAAAAGTTTGTCCAACAGCGTTAAAGCATATTTTGATGATAAATAAAAGGTCATAGCTTCTCAGAGATTTTTTAAAAGTCAGAAAACAAGGTATTTCAATTCGTTTGATTTGGTATTTGTCTTTTGAGGTTCATTTAAAAAAAGAAAATTCATGTTTCATTATGAGGTCTATACAAGATTATTTTAGAAAAAAAGTAGAAAATAGGATCAGTTCCATTTAGTCACACTATATGTAGACAATTACTATTAATAAGTATGTATATTTCCGTTTCTTATTTTTCCTAAGTGTTTGAAACATAATTGTGACTTTATGAGAATGCGATATATAAGAATAAAAGTAATGTGTACTTTTTATGGTTATAAAAATATACTTGTATAAAATTTGGAAAGTAAGTGAAGAAACCTATAAGTCTGTTTTTAATTATAAAAATGACACATAAGCATTATAGAAGATTGGAATATTCTATAAAAATGAACATAAAAAGCCATCTAGAATTCCACTTAACAGAATAATTATTTACATTTGCTATATACCATTCCAGACATTTTAGGTTGCATATTATATTTATATATACATATATATGTATATATATACACATATATACACATATATATGTATATATATATATATAAAATTTGAGCTCTAGAGGAGAATATACCATATATATGCATATTTATGCTTAAACATCAATTGTACAGCAAAACCCATGAGTTCTACTTGAAGATGATATGGAGAGGTTTAATGGCAGAAATATTTAAGTGGTTTATTTATCTTTCCCAATTAAAAAAACACAACAAATGAAACGGCTGTACAATATGACATTTAACACTGCAGAAAATCATTCCATTCCTTGGCGGTGAGATCAGGCATGCTATCCTCCAGAGATTTTGTGGTGGGGAAAATAATTTTTTGTTTTTTTTTTAATCTAATGATTCTCTTAGCACATTACCTCAAGTTGTTGAGCCACTGTTAGTTTGTAGGGTTTTTTAGAAATAGATTTTGAAGAAAATGATAAGATGTATCATATTTTATAAAAGTTAAAAAAAATCTGACTGTTCTTTAAGACAACAGCTGGTCATTTTCACTTTCATATTCCCGGGACTTAGCCCAAGGCTGGTGTGTGTGTGCATGCAGTCTCTCTCTCTCTCTCTCTCTATATATATATCTATATCTATATCTATATCTATATCTATATCTATATCTATATCTATATCTATATATTTCATTGATTCAAACAAAACATCATTTGTAAAGTGCTGTTGATACCGTCATGGTCCTCTTTTCATGATAAAATTAAAATCCACTGCTTGTAAAATTTCAAACAGTAGGACTACATTTAGCTCAGAAGGTGAACATACCTATAAAATTGAATTATGCATCCTTTTGTTTCATTTCTTTCATTTTGGCTCTGCTACATAGCTAAAAGAGTAGGCACTGTAAAAGTTCATACCTGTTTTAGTTCTGCCTGAGCAGGTGGGCAGCCACAGCTACCCAAATTCACCACCAGGATGAACCCACTGGCTTTTGCATCCCACCATGGGGTCTCAGGGTCATGGCCAAAGACACTGGGAAGCTACTGGCCCCATTGCTTGGCCTGAAGACCCACAGCTCAACTCCCTCACTTGCTTTCTCTGACCCTAATTTTTCACTTGTACAAATTCTCTTTTTCTACTAAAGAAAGACACATTCCTTTTCCATCAATGTGCTTCTCTGGAAAGAACACAGAATAAAAAAAAGCCATAAAATCTAATTGATATAATCACTTTGGTGGATCTTAGATTTTACGTTGATTGGTACAATGCATCTTCTTTTTAGTTTTGTTAAATGGAGTACGTAGTTTTGTGATAGAAATTATACCCAGGATCTCTCTATATTATGCAAACCTAAACGCATGTGCACAACACCTTGACACTTGAAATTAGCTTGCTTCTTTTATTATCTAATAAAGATAGCAATCCTGATTCTCAGACTATAGTGTCAGAGGTGTCTGATAAAAAAAAGCAACTCCTTCTCTAATCATTATTTTATTGAATAATCTGTTGGAGAAAAAAAAAAAGGAACTATTTAAATTGCCTCATAAAGAAATATCTACCTGGAAGATAAAATCATACAATGTACTTGAGCCTCAAGGGGCAAAATTTGCCTAAGGTCACCCACCTAAGATTAGGATGGTGGCCCCCTGCTCTGATATCTTTCAGACCCTAATGCCCCTGACATTTATGAGAGCTCATGGTGTGTGCTTCCACCCATTTGTCTGATAAGGGTATTTCATGATGACATCAGATTTGCAGGTTAGCAATCTTGCCTCAGGCTTTGGAGTTAGATTCTGACAGTCACTTGCATATGAAACTCTTTAAAATCTTTCAATGTATTTACTCATCAGTTTTGGTTGTTGGGAAAAACATTGCTAACGTGGCAAGTTTTCTTAAACATTCGGTACCCTTAAAAGCCTGGCTCTGAGTACAATGCAATTAAAAAAAAATAAAAAAAAGACAGAATCACTCAGAAAGTCTAGAAATGATCCCAACAAAATACAAAGGTTTGATTTCATCGGGGAATTTCTAATTAATGATGTTCGAGTGGGTTTTAAATTCCCCAACCGCATTCCCACCATCCTTACTCACCATTTGGGGAAGGCTTAAGCCTTAGGGCATTTTTTAGATGAATACTACTCTCCACATTTATGCTGAATGGAACCAGCCCCAGTAATGCAATTATCATGGAAAAGAAACCTTTCATTCCCAGGGTACCCCTGCAAACTCCATTACAACATCCCATCCATGTTTCTTTGTTTCATTGTGTTAAGTGTACTAGCAAATGGCTAACTCAAAGTATAAGACAAAATTGTGATTTAATATTTCTCTTGGACAAAGAGGGGGTCCCCAGTTTCTATGTGGATGTTGGTTACCCTTGATCTGTGCAATTACTTTTTCATGCCAGTGATGTCAGCAGAGAGAGGGGAGGTTCTCTGCCTCTAAAGCCACAATGGGATGAACTACCAGTAGCAAACCTGGGTAAGAGGCATTCATTTCACTCATGGGGTTCCATTGTGGGGTGCAAAAGATTACTTCTAGAAGGGTCTTAGTGTCCTAGGGTTACAAGCCATAGGAAGTGTGTCCCCATATTCTTCTGTGCTCTGGGCATCTCCATTAAAGTGGATTTTTTGAAGTTGCCACATTTAGTCCCTAAAACATTGATGATTTCTGGTTCTGGGACTTGGGCTTTGTGACATCCTAAATTGCCTTTATTTATTGTAAGGAGCTGTGAAATGCTTCAATTCAAGTAATTTTTAATTGATTATACAAACAATGTGTACATGTCAATGATATTTTAGAAGAAGTTTGTTTAAAGCTATCTAAGGCTGATAAACTGTGGTGGCATCATGAAAGGGGGTAACAAGTAATCCTAATATTGAGAAATTATTAAAATGGTAATAGAGACTGGGTTGCAGTAGGTAATTATAGCCTTCAATGGTGCTATGGCGGCGAAAGTATAAATATGGAGTTAAAACTAGTATGAGTGGGGCCGGCCGAGTGGCACATTGGTTAAGAACTGGCTTGGGATGCCAGAGGGCCCCGGTTTGGATCCCACATATGAGGGGCAGTGACACTGTCCTCTACAGCTAAGATGCTGAACAACAGCTC
>NW_017731385.1:2461850-2464678 GCF_001890085.2 Hipposideros armiger
TATCTATCTATCTATATCTAGTCTATCGGGTTGTCAGAGAAGTCATGATGCATTTTTGCAATGAAAAACATAGAAAAAATACATCCTGACTTTTCTGACAACGCAGTATCATCTATTGCTGGAATCCTATGCATGTTAATGAGGTTATTCTGACTATCAGTAGGGACAATTCATTGCAAAGGGCTTAGTAAGTTCCTATTATCACTATCTTCAATACCTTTTCTACTTATCCCTATACCTTCAAGGTATACAAACATATGACATAAATTGTCCAGTGTGATTTAAAACAATGCTGGACTTCAAAGTGGAATACTTGAAAACTTGAACAATTCGCTCCCAAGGCAGTTCCAGATTTGAATTCCACTGTTCCTAGAATATGGCACACTCTACAGAGCTGGGCCACTTTCCCATAATCATAAAACCCATTGTCTGCTATACAGGGAGGAGCAAGCAGAGATTTGACAAGTTGCTGGCAGGGGAAGGGCATCTTCCTGTTGTGTTTCTACCTGACTGAAGGTGGGATGGAGTCCCCGGGTGTGGGTATCGGGCCACTCGAATGGCCGGCCAGCCCTCCTCTCTTCCCAACCTCAGGCCCTAGCGCAGAATGACTTTCAATTCTAATGACTCCTTTATAATCTCTCTTTATTCTTTTCAATGCTTTGCTTTTATTTTTGTCAACAAACTGTCATTTACTATAGTAAGAAAACTTCTGTTGTTTCAGGTCTTTGTCAGAGTTCCTACAAATCAGGTTAATTGGTGATCAACAGAGCTTTTTCTGTCTTTAATGAGGCCTCGTAGCCCAAGGCAAGGCCTACCTCTTGATAAGGGACTTTCTTTTTTCTTATTCTGAACTCTTTGATCACTTAAAAAAATAACAACACCACCAAAAAAAAAAAAACCTGGGTAAGAACAACCACCAGGAATGCCATTGTTGTTTAATTGCCTGATTACCAAACGTTGGAGATAAAAGATAGATGTTCTCAATTAATAACATTTACATAGATTAGCATCACTAACAAGCCTCATTAGTAGCTGCTGATTTTTGTTTAGATGGAACCCCTTGTCACTTGCTCTCTCCGGTTGTGCAACCGCATGTACCTTTCAGATGACAAAACAGTGCCTTCTCGCATTCCCATTAATCAAACAGTAAGGCATTTTAATGCGGAGCCAGGTTTTTTAATTACTTCAAAGTTAATATTACCTGGTGTAGATTTAACGAAAGGTTTCCTATGGTAATAAAGTCCAGAGACGTTTCGAAACAATGACGATACTGTATAGAGTCTAAATACCTTCATCCGATTAACATCAACACAAACAGATCTGTGTTCCCACAGACAAAATGCATCCATTTATGGAGTGCCCGTCGTGTGCCTCACACTTTCTTTACATATATATCTTCTCATTAACCTGCCAACAGCCCAGTGAAGGAGGGGATGTAAGCATCCCCTGTGTACACAAGAAGGGTTCAGAGAGCTTACGCGAAGTGCCCAAGATCACTCAGACTTCGCTCTGAGTTTAAACATGTTCTCTATGCTACCCACTGCTTTCCATATGCATCTAGAAAAAGAATTCACTGATATTCTGAGCAGGAGTGAGGGTTCAGGATACTCAACCTGAAAATATAATCATGAGTCATATTTTAAGTGTCATTCATTTTTCAATTTATGAATACAAATGGAAAGGAATTTAAAAAATGAATCAATAAATGTGCTCTGGAAAGAGAAGGATTTGAGATATCTAAGTTTATCACGATCTATGGACATCAAAAATGGAAAAACCTGAAACTTAAGAGTTTTATATACACATTTTATGTTAGTGTAAGTGGAGAGGTATACTTGGTTTGTCAAGAGGTTCCCCCCCCTCCCAAATATTGTATTTTGATACAAAATGTGAAATTATTGTTTTTTTGGTTTGTTTTTACATTTTATGGGAGAAAAGTACATGTCAATATCACGATAAATATTTCTGGTAGAAACCAAATGTTTTCACACTCTCTCTGTTCAGCTCTACCCCTTGCTCACTCTCCCCTACTTCAGAAATCTGCGCCCTTCCTCAGAGACGTACCAGACTGGTTCCTCTTTATTCCCCCAGCTTTATTGAGATACAATTGACATGATATTGTGTAAGTTTAAGGCATAAGATGTATTGGTTTGATACACTTACATATTGAAAAAATGCTCACCACCATAGCTTGAGCGAACACCTCCATCATGTCCCATAATTACCATTTCTTTTTGTGGTGAAAACATTTCAGATCTACTCTCCTAGCAACTTTCAAGTATATAACACAGTCTCACTAGCTATAATCACCATGCTATACATTAGATTTTGAAAACTTCTTCGTCTCACAATTGGGAGTTTGTACCCCCTTTTCCAACTCGCCCCATTTCCCTCAACCCCTAGCCACTGGTAACTACCTCTCTCTGACTTCAACTTTTTTTAAAAAAATTTTTTATTGGGGAATAGTGTGCTTTTCCAGGACCCATCAGCTCCAAGTCAAGTAGTTGTCTTCAATCTAGTTGTGGAGGGCGCAGCTTTTTGGCCCATGTGGGGATCGAACTGGCAACCTTGCTGTTACGAGCCTGTGCTCTAACCACCTGAGCTAACTGGCTGCCCCTGACTTCAACTTTTTAAGATTCCACATATAAGTGATATAATACAGTGTTTATCTTTCTCTGATTCATTTCATTTAATACAGTGGCCTCAAGTTTCATCCATGTTGTCACAAAGGGCAGGATTTCTTTCTTTCTCATGGCTGAATATTATTCCATTATGTGTGTGTGTACATATAGATATCTCTATATCTATCTATCTATCTATCTATCTAT
>NW_017731385.1:2470028-2479939 GCF_001890085.2 Hipposideros armiger
GTGGTTTGAAAATCAGTGGTTTGAGCTTTACCAACATGGGTTCAAATATATATATTTTTCCCTCTGTGACATATTACTTATTATGGTCAGATGAAGGACTTGTTAAAAGTTTGACAACTTTACTTTTCATAATTATGTTGAATTATGGTTCCAATGATTGAAGAAGTCAAGGCATTAAATAACATGGGCACCATTAAAAAATAAAAAGAAATTATTATTTAATTAGATGGCCACCCTTTCTATTGTTAGTTTATTTTCAAGTCTGATAGAAATAGGATCCCTGCTGTTTGCAGTTTCTGGCTATCTTTATTCCCCTCATTATGAATTCCTTTTACCCATCTCCCTCTAATCAGCCCCAGTGACATGGATTGGGAGGCCTGTTTTTCTTGCATATTTCATTTGGGATTCCAGGGTGACTAGTAGACTCCGGTGAAGACACCGCCAGTAGCCAGGGTCAAGGGTACACCTTGTGAACACCCCAACCCCCTCTCACATGCAGTTTATGCAACTATTACACGTCAGTGTCAGAGTTCACGGAGAATTTCCATAAATCTGATAGGTAATGTGCCAAATGAGATTAGAGAGGGCTTCTTGTGATCACGGTCAAATGAAAATATCTTATGTTAATTTCCTAGTACAAGGTTGAGGCAGGTAGTTAATACTTTCTCTGAAGAGAGAGAGAGACACACACCCAGGGGAGAGACACAAGCTGTTGTCTAAATATAAAGTGGAAGCATGGGGGGCTCCTAAAAGAGAAAAACCTAGATGCTGGAGTTTGTAGAATTTTGCTGGTAGGTTTGAGTCCTTTCCCTTAAATTTTCTGCATGATCGCTTGACTCTGACCCAATTGTTAACTCTAAAACATGCTTTTCACTTAAGTCAATTTTATAGGTTGCCTTTATATATTTAGATGTCAACACATTAGCAAATGGAGGGCCGCTTTCAGATTTAATCTCTGACTACTTATCCATACGGGCATTTTTCTTTTAAGCCACGACCTGAATCAACCCGATTCAGAAAAGTGCATTTTAAACCATCTTCTTGGGTTTGATTCAAAAACACTGGCTCACTTATATTCGAAAGTAAAACAACATTAATATGTATATTTTTAAGATTTTATTGCGGAATTGGGGGAGGGGAACAGCATTGGGGATCGAGGAAGGGGAACAGACAAGTTGCTGTCCCTTTGTTCTTCAGTCTAGTTGTGGAGGCCATCGCTTCACTGGCCCATGTTGGTATTATCATTGTGCTTTTCCTGGGTGAGGCAGATCAGTCGCCGGCCACTGGATGGCCACTCACACCGGCTGCCTGCTGCTCATGCTGGCTGCCAGCCACTCACGGTAGCTTATGGCAGTCCACTGCAGCTCCACTGCAGCCTACGCCATTGCTGTTGACTCACGGCAGCCCAACTCCAGGTCGAGCTGTTGTTCACCATCTTAGCTGTAGCGGGTGCAGCATCACTGGCCCTCATGCGGGATCCGAACTAGGGCCCTGCTGCTCAGAGCTGGCGTCCCGAGCCAACTCTTAACCAACGCGCCACTTGGCCGGCCCAAACAACATTAATATTTTAAGGAAATTGTGAGCAGAGGGCTTAAGCAAACAGACCTGTCAGCTATTCCTGGCCTCCTGGTCACCCAGCACCGCTGAGAACATGAAGTGTTAACCTTAGTTTTCTGTCTTCATTGAATATGCTGAAAAACGCCCAGATGTAAATGTAACTCAAAGAATTAATGCAGGAAGTTGGAGTATCTGTAACTGATGATTGAGGCTGTTTGTATTACAGACATTTAACTCCTTCTAGCATGCATTTATTGAGCGCCTGTCCTTCACTACGCGTCTGAGGTTACTGATGGTGGGGAGAGCCTCAAAAAGAATCAGATGGTTTCTGCAGAAAGTCTGTACAATCTCACTAGGACGCAAGGCCTTCATGAGAAACAACTACCCCGTTTCCCCGAAAATAAGACTGGGTCTTTTATTGTTGCTCCAACAATCTACATGTATTCATTTATTCATGTGCAAAAATCTACATTTATTCAAACAGTCGTGTCTGGCTGACAGTCTTAACTGGGGCTTATGTTTGGGGTAGGGCTTATATTACGAGCATCCTGAAAAATCATGCTAGGGCTTATTTTCCAGTTAGGTCTTATTTTTTGGGAAACACGGTAGGAGGCAGCCTGATGAGATGATGAAAAGACAAATTGTACAGTCAGAACCAAACAGGAAGAATGAGTAGAACTCATTGTACTTGGGGAGCAGAGCGGTAGGTGGCTTTGGAGGAAGGGGTGGGATTTGGGTAAGACAAGAAGGAAAATAAGGGCTTGTTAGGTGGCGAGAATAGCATGAGGTCAGGTGGGGTGATGGGTCTGGTTTGTTCAAGATTCCAGGAGCTAAGTAAGCAAAAAAAAAAAAAAAAAAAGATTGTGGAGGCAGAAGGCGGCTCCAGTTCCCGTTCTCTCTCTGATACTTCCATCTGGCAGGACCAGGAAAAATTTAGTTAACCTATTAGTCAAATGAGGGTGAGAAATTTGGTGCATTGGCCAAGAAGCAATGTGATGAGGCGGAGACGGGAGTGGGGTTCCTGTCACCCTGTGTGCCAGCTCTCAGGCAGCCCTGGAAGAAATGTGTGTCATATCCCTGAAGCCCTCAGACGGTGATTACGACCGATTACACAAGATGCCACGTTCCCTAATCATATCACTTACATTCCTGCGAAAGGCGGTGACAGGGGTTTGAAGGGAGAGGATCACAGCTGTCTAATAAAAAAAAAAAATCAGATAAAGCGTTGCAGCCAGGAGATCACACACTGGCCTGGGAAGCAGGCGTGGCGTGATGGGGTGTCCCCCGCATTCTAACTCAGCGTAACCCCCGCCCATTCTCTTCTCTCCAGAACCCCTCGGTCGCATAATGACGGTTGTTGGGCTGGGGCTGCTCATAGGCTCGGTTTATTTATTTATTATATTAGCTCATGTGCTGTTTTGTGAAGTGAACATTGTCACTTGGGTCGACTTGGAGCATGTCACCACCAGACCAGAATCTAAACAGCCCTTGTGAATCGAAGAAAAGCACCGTGGACACCCTCCCCCCTGCTCTCCATGTCTGAAGCAGCCCCTAAGCTTTAAGACACCACCCCTCCATTTGTAATCTGCCTTCAAAGAGAAAGCCAACTGTCTTGAATTAAACACGAGGCAGTTCCTGAAGTCATGTGTGATGAAAGTGATTAAGTAATTAATTCAAACAAAGGTGACTTCTGAGTCAGGGTGGGGGTCAGGGAAAAAACAGTCCTGATTTAAAGCAGCATTTACTCGGCCTGCTATGGGAAAAATTTCGCATGACATGAAATGGCCATGCTGGAGAGTATTAACCTAGCTCCTTGCTTCCTTAGTTCCAGGCACACTGGCCTCTTGCCGTTCCTTGAACAGACTGGGGCTGTTTTTCCCTGCCTCAGGGCCTTTGGACCTTCTAGTCCAGGGGTCAGCAAACTTTTGAGATGGAAGAGCTGCCAGGGGTCGGCAAACTGCGACTCGGCTCGCAAGCCACATGCGGCTCATTGGGTATGTAAATGTGGCTCTGAAGTAAAATTGAAAATGAAAATGAAACTGTCATAGTTTCATTTATGGATTTTTTTAAAGGACATTATTCACATCATGGTGATTATGTAAAAATACCTTTATGGCTCTCGAATAATTTTTAAATTGTTGTGAGGGACAGGATTGGCTCTTCCAGGGGTCGGCAGACTTTTGAGACGGAACGTACCCAAAGAGCCGCGTGTGAGCCGCAGTTTGCCGACCGCTGGGCTAGTCCTTTTAGCTGGCAGCTCTTCTTGCTGATATTTGTCTGCGTCATCCTTCCCAGGCATGTAAGTCTCTGTTCAATTGTCAGCTCCTCAGAGAGGCCTTTCCCGACTGTCCTAGCTATAAAACTGTCCCCCACTTTCTAGCCTGTACTCCCCTTTAATTTCTTTATGATACCTGTCATTGCTTGGTACTCTGTCATAGATTAATTCTTTTGTTTTATTGTCAGTCTTCCCCATCAGAATGCAAACTGCATGAAGACAGCGTTTTATCTGTTTTTTTCCCCCCTGCAGTTTCCCCAACACCTAAAACAGCGTCTGGCACATATAAAGAGTAGTTCAATAAACAAATGAACGAATGAAGCAATGAACTTCCAAGCTTCAATGGTTCACCCTCTTCTAAGATTAAAATAAGCTCTCAGGAATGCTGTAGACAATGAAAGTCACTACACGTACTTTTAAATTCTAAAACCCACGCCCTAGAATTGTAAGTTCAGATTCAGGCACCAAGGGGATTCTTACAACAAACACAAAAGGGAACAAAACTCATGCTGTCAGCTGGCTGCTTCTCCCGCCTGGAAACAAACCATGGGCCTTTTGAGATTCCTTCTTCTAAGAGTCAAGGATGTTTATCAGAAGCCACGCATGGCTTCCATTCTGTGACGTAATGCCTCTCAGGAGAGGTTCACCTCCATTTGCTTTGCTGGATGTGTATATCTGGTTTATAGCAAGTTAGCTGAAGCAGACAGATTGCGAGCCAGGGTTGTGAGTGTAAGTGACAGTCAGCCTGAGGGAGACTAAATTGTGCTGTGAGCCCGGCTGTATCCAGTTGTCTGGCTGCACTGGACACAATTGTTTGGTAAGTCCTTGACCCTTCACCTTTCCGAAGTGGCAAGTGGGTAAGTGGGTTTGTAATGGTGATTATTCCGAAGGTCTCAATACTCCTTCCTCCTTTGTACTATCTCTAGACACCCTGTTCGCCTTTTCCAAGAGCCCAACCCTGATGATAAAAACTCACAGTTCCAAAGTTTTCTTAAATATTCTGCCCAGTGAGATGATGCTGACGTATAAAGCTCAAGAACATCCCTTCTCCCTTTCATGAAGTCATCCAGTGATATTCTACCCATGACACTAGGCAGCAGAACAAGCATAGAAGACACCCAGATACAATAGTAATTATTTATATGCAGAAATCAACTGTCCATAGAAAAATGAAAGGACAGGGCCGTTGGATATTTTCAAAGCCACTGTCATAATGTGGGTGGCCTTGAACACAGGGGACTCTGGGAAAAGTAGAAAGTTAGGACCAGGCAATACAAATGCAAAATGTCTAAACGGCATTACAAATTCAGGTGTGGGTAGACTGGGTGAGAACAGAGGGCAAGGGCCAGCCTTGTCGTGGCCCCTGTGAGGACATGAGAGGCCTGTGGTGACAGCCCTGGCCTTCAGGGCAGAGGTCAGGAAAAGCCAGACTTGGAGTCAGGGCCCCAGTTACCAGGACGCTGGGAGAAAGGCCTGTGTTCCATGGGTAGCTAAGTGCAAGTCCAAGAATCTAAGGCCAGGAGTTAGTCCCATGTCACAGCAGCCAGAGTGGGGAAAGGCTGGAGGCCATGCAGGTGAGAAGGGACCATGTCTGGCTCCGGGCCTACGTTGGCTCTCTGCACCAGGATAATTTTAGTCTGTACTCTCTGTCAAGGCTCCATTAGGTCAAAGCAAAGATAATTTGCATGTGGATAAACTCTATTAATCAGAATAGCTGTATAAATTGAATCTATAGGTAATGATTTCCTATGATGATTTAAAATATTCAGTCAATATTTGTGCTTTTTTTTTTTAAAGTGCAAGATGACATACAATAATGAAATAATTAAGTCAAGGTATTATGTCATGCTTATTAACTATGAATACAATTCAGAGAATCATTCAAATTTTTAAGACTAATTTAACTAAGAGACTTTATTTTTTAAAGTCTCCATCTTCAAGAGAATCCAAATGGAAGTAGTGTGGCTGGAAGGGACCAGAAATTGTACGAATGTTATAATATATAGAGACGTAATTGCTGTCAGTGTAAGTAATGTGGCTTTGTTGAGTAAAATGAGATGATTGCTTAAGGTTTTCCAAAACCCCCTAAAATTGCTTCTATACCACATGTAACCACATGTGGTATAAATAAAATGTGAGTCAAAGGAATGAGGAAAGATAAACATATAATTAAAAACAGCTCAGAAGAAACTTGGGCTCATTCATTTCCACGATGGCATCTGCAGTTTATGGAACGGTTATAGACCCACAATATATCGGCGGTGACTACACGCCATAAAACACATCAGTGCAGCTCAGGCTCAAATTATGATACACAAACAATAAATCCATCCCGTTAACAGGATAAATATGATAACTGTTGATAATGTTGGAAAGTGGCAGGCTGTGATCCCTAAGTAAATAGTTCTGTGTTCTCAAGAAAGAAAGATTACTTTAGCTTTTAGTGCTCTCACTACTTCCGTTCTGTTATCTGTAGTTTGAATGAACAGGAAGATAGTGGCCTTGAAAGCCATCTATGCTGATTACTGTTTGTGAGTCTAATAAAAGACATCGGTCCAACCATTTATTTGTGAAAATGAAATTTTCATATGTTGAAGGTCAGTTTTAGTTGAAGTACTACAATAAGGCAAAGTCAAGGTTCCCTTGCCATTAAAATTGCTCATGGAGCAAATCTTTGGTATTCTATCCTTAACCTTGAATCCTGCCTGGTCTATGGTAAGAAAAATAGCACATGTTTGTCACAATATGATGATGGAGTCAACATGGCTTTGGGTTTTTCTCTGGGAGACAGTTATCCAAACAGATGGAAAACCTCTTCACAAACAGGGTTAAATGAAAGAGTCTGATAAAATATATCTGAATATAGATTGAAAATTAGGTTTTCATCAGCCATCATCTCATTTTTGTCCTTTAACAAATGGAAAGTTTTTTCAGTCTGGTTTATGTCAGGGGCTAGCGTTAATAATTGTTTTTGGGTGAATTGTCAAGGAAACTGACAATGCTATTTCATATACTATTGGTATAGTATGGAAAATATGCAGGTGTCATATTCTTCTGAGTGGGAAGGAAGCAAACCAGTATATAAAAATTTATCTAAGTTGTGTTATTGTATGGCTATTTTCTTATTTGGATGTAAAAGTTAATATATATATATATATATGATGGATATATATATATATGATGGATATATATATATATATGATGGATATATATATATATATATAACTTTTCTCTTTGAGGATTTTTACATCAACTTTATTGAAACATAATTTACTGATGATAAAAATCACTAATTTTAACAACTTATGAGTTTTGACAAATGCATGCAGTTATGTGACCACCATCATAATCATGATATAAGGTTTCCATGACACCCAGTGCACCCTCAAGCTCTGATGTCATTAATCCCCTCCCCTTCTAGCCCATGGCAGCTTCTATTTTTGTTACTATAGTTTTGCCTTTTCTAGAATGTCGTGTAAATGGAATCATACCTTATATAGTCTTTTGTGTTGGGTTTTTCCCACTCGGTATAATGCTTTTGAGATGAATCTATGCTGTTGTGTGTATCAGTTTTTTTTTTCTTTTCAATTGTTGAGGAATATTCCACTGTATGGATATATCACAATTTATCCATTCACCAATTGATGAATATTTGGGTTGTTTTCAGTTTGGGCTACAAGACATGAAGCTGCTATGGATATTTGAACACCAATCTTTTGTGTGCAAGTGTTTTCATTGTCTTGGATAAGAGTCTGCTTGTTGGGTCATAGGGTGGGTGTATAGGTCACTTTATAAGAAGCCGCCACACTCTTTTCCAAAGTGGCTGTGCCATGTTACATTCCACCGGCAATACGAGATACTTGTAGTTGTTTCATATACCTGCCCGAACTTGCTGTTGTTAGTGTTTCTCATTTTAGTCATTCAAGTGAGTGTGTAATGGTATTTCATGGCGGTTTTGATTTTCATTTTCCTTATGACTAATGATGTTGAACATCTTTTCATTGGGCTTATTTACCATCCATCTATCTTCTTCAGTTGTTTTCTGTGTATTTTTTAAGTTAGATTGTCTGTCCTTTTATTGAGTTATGAAAGTTTTTATATAGTTCGGATAAAAGTACTTTGTCAGATAAATATTTTGGGTACATTTTACCCTTGTCTGTGGTTTGCCTTTTGATGTGTTCAAATTTTTGATGAAATCACTATTTTTTTTTTTTAGGCTAATCCCTTTTTGTCCTATCTAAAAAATTTAGCCTAACTAAATATCACAAACTTTTTTTCTTAGGTTTTCTTCTAGAAGTTTAATAGTTTTAGCCATGACATTTTGGTTCACTCTGACCTACTTTAGTTAATTTTGTTGGTTATGAGACAAGCATTGAGGTTCGTTTTTCACACATGGCTGTCCACTTGTTACACCGCCATTTGTTGAGAAGGTTATCCTTCCCCCATTTAATTGTCTTGGCATCTTTCTTGCAAATTAATTCATTATATATGTCTGGGCCTGTTATTTTGAATATTCATTTCTATTCCATTGAACTGTTTGTATAACTTTATACCAATACCATCCTGCCATGATTATTGTAACTTTATAGTAAGTCTTGGAAAGAGGCAGTATACGTTTTCCAAATGTGTTCCTTTTTTTCAAAATAATTTTGGGTGTTCTTGGTTCTTTGAATTTCCATATAAATTTTAGAATATGTTGTTTATTTCTACAATCATACCTTTTCATATTCTGATTAAAATTTCATTGAGCCTGTGTATGGATTTAGGAAGAACTGGTATCTTAATACTAATTAGCATATGAACCTAGTGTATTGCTTCATTTACTTAGATATTCTTTAATTTCTCAGCAACATTTTACACATATTTTGTTAAATTTGTCCCAAAGTAACATGTTTTTTTTATGCTCTTGCAAAGTTTATATCTTTTATATTTCCATTTACAATTGCTTTTTCCTAGTACATGGAAATAAAATTGATTGCTAAAATATTGGCCTTGTAGCCTACAATTTTGCTAAACTCACCATTAGTTCTAATAGCTTTTCAAAATATAGATTTATTAGAATATTCTACATACATGATTGTGTTGCTTGAGAGTAAAGAAAATTTTGCTGCTTCTTTTTCAATATGCATGCCTTTTTTTTTTCTTGCCTTCTTGCACTAGTTGGGGTCTATAGTAGGCTGTTGGATTAGAAGTCGGGAGAGTGGACTTCCTGTCTCACTCCAGTTCTGAGGGGATATCTCTATCTCATGAGGTGAGTGAAGACCCCGGAAGTTTCTGTGAGATAGAAGAGGGTCCAGGGAGATGGCACTGAGGTTGATAATCCAACCATTCAATGTCAGGATAGCTTTCTTTCTTTCTTTCTTTCTTTCTTTCTTTCTTTCTTTCTTTCTTTCTTTCTTTCTTTCTTTTTTTTTTTACGTAAAGATCATAGATTATTTATAAAACAATAAGTGTTTATAAGAGCAAACAAAGAATAGCTTTCTTGACTCAAGGGAGGGAAAGACCCAGGGACCCAAAGGATATAGGCAGTGGGTATCAGGAGAAGCCATGAACTAGCCCTGGGCATAAACACAGCTTAGTCTTGAACCTCTGAACTTCTTTCTCAGTCTTTGGTTCCTTTTCTATGAAATGAGAATACTGGCAATGATTGTCACTTGATTGAAAGAACGCATTGAAAGAACTAAATCCAATGTATGAGAAAAGGTTCTAATATATAACATGCACTCAGAAAATAATAGTCTGATTACTTCTTTTTTGGGAATTACATCACTTAAGATGCTTAGGGCAGCAAATAAACTTTTGACTGAAAAGGGTTTAAACAGCAGGCGCTAACATTTTTCTCACATGACATGGGGTCTACAGAGGTGGTCCCAGGGCCCAGCAGCCCCAAGTGAGACATATTTGCACGAGATTGTCAGCGCTATCAGCACAGCTACCATCGCCAGGTCTCCCAGGACGAGAGCTGAAGCACGAAGGAAGGAGAGGGACTTCTCTAGATCCTTTTCTCTCTCTTCTCTCCTCCCTCCTCCCTCCCTCCTCCTCTCTCCTCTCTCCTCTCTCTCTTCCTCTCCTCTCTCCT
>NW_017731385.1:2483574-2485569 GCF_001890085.2 Hipposideros armiger
TTTTTTTGTTACCCTTTTGTTGTTCACTCGCCACCCTCCTGCATCTTCCCTGTGCCCTGGAGGCTGACCTTCCAGGCCTAGGTAGCCCTCCTTGGCCTCTGGCTCCCTCCCCGCTGGGACCCACCTCCAGTGGGCTGCACACTTCTGCTGTAGGCCACAGCTCCTGTCGGTTGGCCCTTCCCACAGTGACAGTTCATCTCTCTGGGTTCTCGTAATGCGTCCTTTCAGTCCTAGAGTGGTAATGACTCCCCGCCCACTCTGGCCACACAGTAGATCCCCTTAACCATTCCTCCTAAGCGTCCCTTAACCTGCTCAGACCTTTGTAAGTAGTCACTTTATTAAATTTTCCTGTCTGAGTGTGCCATCTGTTTCCTGCTGGGATCCTGACTGGTACAGGGAAAAAGAACTTCTTCAGAAACTGTCCCATCCCTCCTCCTGCCTCTCCCCCCAACCACCCCCCCCAAATCAAAACAAAAACAACACAAAAAACCCCCAAAATGCTTTCCTTCAGATCTCACTGTCTAGGATTGCATCATGCAGTGGAGCCTGGGAAAGCAAGAAGCATCGAACTTTTCAAATAACCACCATGAGTTGGATTATTCATTGGCACCCAACAATAATTTCTGCCTCAGGGGCACTCCGCCTCTTTGCCAAGAGAAGAAACAATGTCTACAGGCAGAGTAGGGCAGGAAGGTGGGACAGGGGGCCCCATTCCCAGTTTTCAGGCAGCCAGCAGGAGCGCTTGTGTGTGGTCCCCGGTTTGCCAGCAGTGATGGTGGTTATGACGGTGGTGAGCAGCAAGAAACTGCCCCAGAGGTGGTCCCCGGAGGATGGGAGGAGGCTGCCGGTCACCTGCCACAGGCTCATGGGAGCCCCCACAGCACTAGCAACGGTGAGAGGAGCCTTTAGCTGGAGAATGAGAGAGGCCTTCAGCATCCTCATTTCAATCAGAGACCCAAAAGAAAAGTGTTGTTTTGTCCTGGCTTCTTTCCCTTGGGTCCCTACACAAAGTATAAAATTCTTTGGCCAAAATTCTTTGGAAAGTGTGCACCCAGGTGGTCACAGTGGGAATGGAGAGTCGTAGACACATTTGGCTTGAGTGTGAGTGGTGAAAAAGAGGAGGGAACATCAATGATGACACAGGTTTTTAGCTCCAGCAAAACCCTTTGGATTGGCAGCTTCCCTGGGATTTTGCCTGCGGCTGTCCCTGACAACTGGCTTCACCTCTGCATCTGGGCCACGTCTCTGTCAAGGTGCTTTCTCATTTGAGCCAGAATTGAGTTAGGAACACAGAATTTTTTGATCTTGAAAACATCACAGAGATGTCCTCAGCCAATGCTCTCACATTACAGTTGAGGAGAGGGAGGCACAGATAGAAAAAGGCTCGTAGGAGAAATGACTCAGAATTGGACAGGATCTCAGAGCTGCTTTGGCCTGCCCAGAGTAGTCTATGGGGATTTATTATTTTTTTTACACCATAAAGATGTATTTCCTAAATTAGCCTTTTTTCCCAAGCAGGAAACAATATTGAGATTTTTAAAAACACAGTGAAAAACTCCAACACAGAAAAAAGGAGGTTCTGAATCTTGTGAAATCTTACCTAACAGTAGCTTTGCCAGGCACTCCAAAAATCATAACAATTTGCATTGATTCCTTTACCAAGTAACACAACTTGTAACAGTTTCACCAGCTGACAAAGAGGGCAGCTGCCTGTTCATATCCATCCAGACAAGTGTAGGAAAATGGAAAACAAATTGTTTCCACTTGTAACCAAGCTATTATGCCAATTCCAGACATCCCGCAGCCTATCTCTTGCCCAAATCCAGAGTATTGACATATATAACTTCAAATGGGCAAACCACTTCTTTGGCAAGGAATCACTCTATGGTTAAGAATCAAGTGATTAAAATCATGGTCTATAAGAGCTCATTAGAATAAGGATTAAGAAATGTGCTGATAATTTTAAGATCCCTTAATCACGTAGTTGGATGGCCA
>NW_017731385.1:2491189-2494577 GCF_001890085.2 Hipposideros armiger
TGTTGTAATAATGTGAGTCTGGTGCCCTCAGTGGCTGACACATGGAGCCTGAGAATGGAGTCAGCAGAGGGGAGACATAGCCAGAGAGAGGGAAAGCATGTGCTGATGGCATGACGGCAGCCATAAATTCAGAACTAAGTCTACATCTGAACTGGTTAGACTCTGAGCTCTGTTCTAGAAGCTCTGTCTGTTGAGGACAGATACTACAGATGGGGGAGCTGAAACCTGGCTTTCTAGGAATTGACTAAAGCAAAGCCACCAACCAGCCCTTAACTCCCGTTGGTGGCCTTCAGTATGTGGGAGTCCCTGCCCCAGGGACCGATAAAGATTTCTCCAGCCATGTTTAAGCTCAACATCAGTGGCAGGAAAATTTCAAGGTGCCCAAATGAACAATACCAGTGGAAATGGAAGGTTAATTAAACCGTCTTCACATCTTGCAGCATCATCCTGTAAATGCAACTTTCTCAAACAGGCTGGCATTTGACATTTGATTGTCCAACCCTAAATATAACACACCTCGAGGTTCCCTCCCTCCTGGTCATCATCTCCTTCCTCCAGCAAAAAATTTAAGCGGTCAGTGAGAATGGAGGCCTTTCTAAAACTTGCTGCAGGAGGGAGTTGAATGAAAAGGTTTAAAATGAGAAAAGTTCTCTTTTCCCCATATATTGAAGTTTTCTTTAGCCCAGTGAGTGGAAATTCCTTCCCAGCTGGAACAAGCTTATACATTCTGAATTCTTTTGCTGATGAACGTTGTACGTCTGCAACCAATCTGATCTATAACTAGGACATGTCAGAGAAAGGTCCAAGTGCCACTGGCACCTAGAATTACATATAATAGATTTTTTAACGCCAGAGCCTGTCATTCAGCAGAGAGTAAACATATATCGTATGGTATGGATTTTTTTTTTGTCTGTTATGAGTCACAGTTGTGGCATTATTTTCAGGCACAGAGATGAACAATTCTCTTTTCACGGTGCTTTATTAAAAGGTGACAGAACAAGGGTAACTTTTTAAGCTTACTGTCCCTATAGCAACGCCTCCTCCTGGCCCTTGACTGTTTAGGTCTGCTAATGCAACCACACCGGGGGAAAAATGTTTTAAATTCACGAACACTTCGAAAGGCCATTTTCTCATCAAAATATTTCCCCTTATTAGGTCCACCGAGCTAATGCATTAATGAGACACGTGCATTAGCACTGCAGTCACTCCACGCTGTGACCCCACCCTTCTAGTCAAGGCACATTGCTTTAGAGCGCAGCCCCCAGGAAAAGAAGGGGGGTCGTTAGGTAAATTAGGTAAAAAGTAATACCTGCGTGATTGAGGAACCACTAAAGTGGCTTCCCGAACTGTAGGATGTTTTAGGCAACAAGTGAGGAAATAAATTGCCGGGATCCGTATCTGTATCTATAGCTCACGTGACTCCATGTTCGTCCTTTTAGTCAGGTGGGTAGGAGAAATCCTTGGGACCCACTGTTTAGCATCCTAATCTCATATGAACTCCTGGGCACGGGACTCCGTGTCTGTAATTTTCACCTTGTAATTCCAGCAACCTAATTGAGCCAGGAAA
The DNA here is from genome assembly GCF_001890085.2 of Hipposideros armiger. Lineage (NCBI taxonomy): Eukaryota > Metazoa > Chordata > Mammalia > Chiroptera > Hipposideridae > Hipposideros > Hipposideros armiger. Next base: position 2,492,757 of record NW_017731385.1, read on the forward strand.
ATAACAATGGGAAACGTGTCTAGAATTGAAATATGATCAGATAGCAGATGTAATGGGAAAGACAGGTCCTTCTCTTGACCATTTCCTTTGTGTTTGGTGTTTGTGTGAATCTACGGACGTGTGGGGGTCCCTGTGCAGAGTTCATTTGCCATAAGCAAAATGCCAATATTGTCCGAAGAAAAAGGGAGAAGTCGAGAAACAGTTGGAGGTAGCAAGGAAAGAAAGAGAATGATGCCAGCGAACTTATCACCCTCCAGTTCTCCATGGTTTCATAGCAACTGTACCCCAGCATGTTGGAAATGCAAAGAAAAACAAGACCCAGGAATCAAAATCTTGAGTATAAGAGAATGATTTAAGCAGGGTAGAGATGATTAGAGGTGAGAGTGTGGGTGGCACGGACAAGAATGAAGATTGTGAGATGCTGTGTCAGGGTTTTGTTGTAAACTGGCATATTGATGATATCATGCNTCTTTCTGTTTTGTGGAAATATTGGATTTAGCCTTTAAAAATTAGCACAGTATCTATTCGTGATGTAAAATATTGTCTAGAGAGGTGAATATTATCCTCCTTGGTTCATGGAATAAATTAAGACAGATGGGTGATTCACTTACTTTTACTTCATAGCAAGATAATATATTGATTTTCCCCTCTCTCTTTCCTTTTAAATCTAAAGAAAAACTTCAAATAAAACCTAATTACATCACTTGGATGCTGAACTCTCCTGGAAATTACAGAGCTATCAATATTAAGTACACTTTACCCCAATTCAGAAATCTATTTTGCCCGGACATATGCCCAATGCCACTCTGATTTTTGTGTAATTGAGCCCTAAAAGGTGGCATAATGTGGATTTTCTAATTAGCTTATGCTAAGTTAGTTGGGCTTTTAAAATGCGAGATGGGAATTGGGCTGATACTTAAAGGTGACGGTTTTCACATAAGAAAATGGAAAGGAAGTTAAAAGGAAGGCAGCCCCTCTCAATTAAATGTGGGCGCCTGGATGGCGGGAATTACGAGGATGTTCCCACCTGCCATTTGGTGGGAAGCGACCCTAAGCCCCCCCAATTCTTTCACATTCAGGTTCATAGGACCTCTAGGTGACATCACTTCATGCCACTCAGCTCAAAAATGAACTGAGAGGTTACTGATCAGTTACAGCAATGACAGTGACCAATGACAGTGACACGGATTGTCCCTCACTGAGAGCTAGGACTGCACTGCACACAGATGCCTAAGGCCCCAGGTCATCCTGTGGTCCCCTGTTCCAATGGTGTAGGAGAGACACGTAAAGGGGAGCGGGAAGGTGGCCAATATATGTAAAGAAACCTTGTGCTTGATGATTCTGGTAGAGAGCTCTCATCTCAGGGAAAAACAGGGTGGGGAAACTGCCACGGCTGAAAAGGAGAAACCAAGGCTGGACCCTCACGATTTGCGATTTCTCATTCTGGCTCTGCGCTGCCTCATTAAGAGACAGGAGGAAATTCTTCCATTAGTGGCATGTCACTAAGAAGAGGGGACCTGAGAGACGGCAGGCTGACGTGCGCAGCCCTGGCTGTTGAAAAGGGCCTTAGACAGAGGACGTGGCAAACTGTAGACCTGTGAGCTCAATGTCAACCCAGAGTAGAATTCTAGGCTGGATTTTTAAAAAAATTTAATTTAAATTTTTATTATTCGTTTCAGGTGTATAAAACAATGCAATAGTTATCCTTTTCACCCCTCACAAAGTCGCAACCCTCCTCCCCCATCCACTTCCCTCCCACCCCTGATATCATACATATCTATTACAATTCCATTGACTCCATTCCCACACTCTACTCCACAT
>NW_017731385.1:2500806-2502350 GCF_001890085.2 Hipposideros armiger
TGAAAAGGGATTTACTTCTGTTACATACGAATTTGTAGACGCATCCTGTGACCTCGCCCAATCTTCTTGCAGCCTGGAAGCAAGCCCTTTGTATTATCTATTTAAGTCTTTAAATTTGGTATTTAGGTTAAATACAAAATATGGTTCTTAGCATTATTCCAAGGTCGCTATTCGTGATGGAAAAAATGTTAAAAGCACAGAAGTAATGCATGAGAAATCCATTATTAGACGCAGCACCCCCTTATCTACAACAGCAGTTACTTTAACGTGATTTCCTTGCATTGTAGTGACATGCCAGTGCCATCATCGCTCTGGTAATGTTTCCATTATACGTCTCTATTCAGCATTTCCGCCAGTTTATAATTCAGTGTATTCCTGAGCTAAACTTTGGTTTACGGAAATCTCAGTTTTTAAACTTCCCCGAAGAAATGAAAAACATATGATTGAAAATGTGCAGACCATCCCGTTTCTTGTGCACAGAGGAGCAAAACACCTTCTTGTTTGGAGGATTCTTGTTTGGGAAATTGATTTTTGCCTTTTAATCAGTTGTGACCGGGATTAGAAATGCCTTCAATGCAAACGCATGCTGAACTCATTAAGAACCAGAGAAACAGACAGGATCCTAGGAGGTCTCCAAGAGGCAAAGTTATAGCAAAACCTCCCAGACAAATGGGATGCAATGTCCAAAGGGCCCTGGGAAACCCATTGCACAATTGTTATTTAACTTGTTCCATTGTTTGACAACCTCTACTGTCAGGAATTTTTCCCTTATGTCTAATGCAAATCCTTGCAGTTTAAACCAATTTCCCACTGCTTTTAGGGGAAATGGCAAACAGCTGTTGGACATTAAAGAGATAATAACTTTTTAAATTTGATATACCACGACTGGAGCACTCATTGGCTCAGCCCTCCCAATAGAACATTTCCTCCCCAGTTCCAGAAGAGTTTTAAAACTCGGAATCATTGTCACTATTGTCATAAGTGTTAGAACCCATTATAGGGCCCTGATCTATTAATCTCCTAGCATTAATCTACCTGCCCATCAATACAGAAATGTCTCATGATTTTCATATGGTCAGTTAACGTTTTCCAGTTCCTTTCATGTTTTGGAAAAGAAAAGGTACCCTGTTAGTTCTCTTGAAGTCGTACTTGAACCCAGGTCATTCATTCTCTGCCTCATTTGCAAGAAGTTGTTTGGCTCCCAAATAAGCAGATCTGAATGCAGGGGTGTGATTGGAACCCGGTTCTGTCTGATTTCAAAGCACTTTGCACTGACCAGTGGTGACTCCCCGATTTCTATATAAGAGGGACCGAGGGACAGAAGCTGGATGACAAGAAGGACATGGAGATGTCGTAAAGATGCATTTGTTTAGCAAATATCTGGATTTTACATAGATTGATCATGTACTTAGATGGAATTGGGAAAAGTATTAACATTACAGGGCCGAGGATGGGGGAAGCAAAATCCCTTCAAAATGCCACCATTCCCATTACCTTACAAACCTAGGAAAGATCTGGTGCCTCTAAGATGCCCAGAGGTGATG
>NW_017731385.1:2504721-2506622 GCF_001890085.2 Hipposideros armiger
ACACAGCCTATAACCAAACTGGAAGGGAGATGCCCCATCTGGATAGCTCTCCAAGATAAGTGTTCTAGCACCTTCTCCACCAGGGAGCCTTCTAGCCAACTTGCCTCCACACCCTGCAAGGTCATTGTCATAAAGCAAACCCTTTGGAAAAGAAGCACAGACCCTTCTAAGGGAGAAATGGCGCACGCATCGGGCTGGCAACTGGTGAAGGAAGTAGCACCCCTTCCCTATGTCTCCTGCAATGCCCCAGGAAACTCATACTGCTCGCACCGGAGCGCTGGATGGGACACGATTCACTGTTCAGCAGGGGAGGACGTTTCAAATTCCTGAGGAAAGTACATGGCATCAGTCATCTCAAGTGCGTGTGGCTATGCGGTGGGATGAGAGCAGAACGTTTCGCTCAGGGCTCTGGCTCTGCGTGTGTGTGCAGCAGTGGTCCTGAATTCCCCACAGATCTGTACAACAAGAGACCCCTGGTGATGAGGAGAAAGAGGGGGCCAGTGCCCTCCATATGCCCAACGCACTCCCTTTGCTCTCCTGTGTCCTCACAGCTTGCTCCGTGGCTGAACAGCTCATGTGAAGCCACCGTCAGTATTTATCCATTTGTCTGAAACAGCAATCTACATATGGCTTCTGGACTTGGGTCTCTTCCCAAAGGATGGGTATGTCTGCACCTCCTTCCCATGTCTCTGGTAAGAGGCTAAACGCGTGTTCATCTGTTGTCTGCATCACAAAGGAACCCCTAGTGCCCCGTGTGGAAGCCTTGAAGCGCTCCAGGCACAGTACCTGGCTGAAGAAGGTAGAGACCGGAAAGTGAGAAATGATGACGGACCAGCCCTTATCCTTCGCCTGGTCAGGCGCCAGCCGTGGCCACGCACAGCCAGACACCCTGCTGCCATTCCCAGTGATTTTTCGGTCACCCCACCAGGATACACAGTCTCTGTGGGCTGGAATTACAACAGGCTCACCTTCCTATCTGTTGAGAGCATCTGGCTCTGGGCAGGCTCATGAGTGGCTTAGTAGCGGTGACCAGAATCGCAACAGGGTCTCGTGTGTGTGCTGTGGAAAGAGCACCACAAAAGCAAGGCTCCCAGCCACATGGGTGCTGGGCTCACCTCGACCAGCCACGAGCTGCTAATTCAGGGAAGTCACCTTTCCTCAGACCTTAGTTTCCTCTCCTGAGGAAAGGAAGGAAGGGATCCCCCCGGTTTGCTCAGCTCTGATATTCGGCAGATAAGGGACCCAGCTAGAGACTAGTTTCCTGCAGGTACAAGTGCGAATTTGTAAATATCTCCGGCTCCCACAGCTCTTAGTCTGGAAAACCAGAGAAAGAAGTAAAGAGCATCGATGGTTTCAATTCACAGGGCAGACCCAACGGGCAGGTACAGGGTCACACTTCTGTTCCCCAAAGTCAGTAGCTGGTAAAGATAATAACAATGCTTAGCTTGCAGGCTTCGGGACCACCCGCCCCGCCCGTCCCCAGCACAGGCAGGGCTGATGCTGGCTTTTAACTACCCCTCTCACTGGGTTGGCTTGTCACTTGAGTGTGACCAAGGAGTGTCTTCACAATGAATTGGAAAATGACTCTCTCCCAGAAGGAGTCGGCTGAGTTTTGGCATTCGCAGTGTGCCTGGTGAATAATGTGTGCGCCTGCCCTGACAGACAGAATGGTTGTTTCCTGGGCAGAGAGCCGTACGTCGCCTTCCCACAGCGTTCCTCTCCCTTGCCCCTTTCAACCCGGATGCTTCCTGACACTGGTATCAGGATTGAAGCCAGAGAAACCAACACGCCCATACCACACCACTCCTCTGTCTGCTCCCAAGCGTGCATAGGTCACCCTTTCGCTCCTGGACATGACTTTATAAGCCTCAGTTGCGTCAATTAAATCATAGCTATGTGAC
>NW_017731385.1:2508587-2513740 GCF_001890085.2 Hipposideros armiger
TTAATGTTTAATGAACATGTTGGTTTAAGCAGTTTTCCATTCATAACACGTAGCCAAATGACGTAAAGTTTCAGAGCTGTATACAAAATGTTGGTAAAGTTAATGAGTCTATTTTTCATTTGGAAAAAAAAAATAAAATGAGTGTCAAGTTCATCAGCCTATTTCTCATTTGAAAAAAAAGAGTAAAGTTAATAAGCCTAATTTTCATGTAAAAATTTTGTTTTCACTTGAAAAAAAAAGTGCACCATTTCTTATGGTTTTCCTGATAATATTCTTGAATATGAATGTGGGCCCTTAGTTAACTGTTCAAGGCCTCCTAATTAAATTAGGAATAATGAAATATTTTCAGGATTCCCATTAAGAACATTTACTTGTGAACACAGCTTATTCTTTTGCGACTGGAGCTTGACTTAATTCAATGTTCTGATTACATTGCCCTATCATAGGAAGGTGGCCTCATCAAAATAATGATAAGCCTCAATTCAGCACTTTGAAAAAGCCAACATTTCTCCTTGTTTAATAGGGTCCAAATCAGTAAACTAAATTAATCAGGAAAAGTCTTCAGCTCAAGTAATGATGTGTTTTCAATTCAAATTTTTACTTTGTAAAACTATCTATTCATTATGTCCCCCCAAAGAAGGTACAATAACAATGAGGTCATTTAACTTCAGCTCAACAAAATGTCTGAAAAGATTTATTTCATCTAGTGTTGCTTACTTGGTTGAATATAAAATATTTTCACACTTTAAAAGCTAAAGATTTTAGCTGTCCCTATTGTAAATACATATATTAAATATACATATTATATAAATATATACACATGCATATATATGTATATAGTATATATATACTTACATAAAACCACTGAGCATTTTAAAAAGCAGGTTAGTCAATGTTTCTTAAAAAACAGCTATAATATCCCTTATTATCTCAGAAAGCTTCCTCTACATTTAAATGTCTTTCGTATTTCTGAAAGACTATTTTTTATTCTAGAATTTTCTCAGTCATTATTATATAATCTGTTCCTGATTATAATAACACAACCAGCTTACTTTCTCATTTGAGAAAAAGTTAGTTAAGAAAATTGGTATTAATTAAAAAATATATTTAACTGTATTCTTTGCAAATAAACGAGACAATAATTTTTTGGTTAACATTTATTATGTTACCTTTTGACAAATCTAAAAATGTTCATGAATCATAATTCACATCTCTGCTAAGTCTTAGAAATTAGAGTTTAAAGGGTCATTCAATGATCTCAATGTGCACATAAAAAATATGAAAATCAACATGAATTACAGTAAAAAAAAAAAAGAAGATTTTGACACCCTCTGTAAGTTACCACAAAATACTGGTCAATACTTTCATGTGTAACTGGGGCTGGTTACAGTTTGTCAAGATTTCAAAAGGTTTATGAATAAATAGCAATGTAGCACAGACCACCCAAATTAGGAAAAATAGTTTCAAATTTAAATACAGTAGACTCTTTTAAATATTGAGTTAAAACTTTTTAAAGGTTGAGCTTTACTCATGACAATATAATTTGCATCTAAATAATTAAGAATATGAAAACTAAAAAATACATACTTACATTTTTCTTAAAATTATGTTATGCTGTCTATGCCTTAAATCTTTTCAAATGTGAAGCAGTTTATCTCAGTTCATGTTTGAACACATGGCACAAGTATTTTTCATAGTTTAATACCAAAGAAGTGTCATTTCTGGAAAAAAAAATTACAATGGCGTTTTTTAAAGTTTCTCAATTTAAAGACTATTAAAATATCTCAATATAAACAATATAGCCTTTATTTAAATAATTTAAATTTCAATAAGAAATAGACATTCTTTCATTCTTGACTATTGACATTTGTTGGGTAATTGTTCAGTAAATCAAATCAAGTTACATGATCACACACTAATATTTATTTTAATTTATTTTTTAGAACTTTAAGTTGCATACCAAAATGAAACAGAATTCAGAATATTGTATTTAATATTTTTAAAAATCTAAGTTCTCATGAGTCATTTAAATAATTTTACTGAAATTAATTAAATCAAAGACATTGTTTAGACATTTAAGATTTATTTTAACAGTATCAAATTATTATAAAGTTTAACAACATTACTTATTTATTTTAATAAAGTAGAACTTTATTTTTCCCTGTCAGTATTTTCAGTATTTTGATATTTAAAGATGAATTTTGGACACATCCGATTATGTCTCTTTTTGGTTGTGAACTATAAGACAATAAATATAAACTAAGTTCATGTGATTTTTACATGGACTATTAAAATTAGAGATATTTTTCAGTGATAATACATGTTTCGCTTTCTCTCATAATTTATGAAAAAGTCTCTTCCTTAATTATAATTCCATGTAATAAAATTCAACTACAGTATATATTCCAAGAGCAGTAAAAATGGGAAGGGAACTTGTGATATTTTAGAAATGTTTTTGTTTCAATATATTTACTATATTGTAATAATCATTTTAAATGGCAATATCAGGAGTTGCAGAGAAAGTAATGATTTACAGGTTTGATTTTTTAATTTATAATTTTAAGTCACTTATGATTTTAAAATGTGTCTATTATAGAAAATCATAATTAAATATTACTATTTCAGTTTCTATAGTCAATAATAAAATAGTAAAGAAATTCAAGTGTATCTGGATAAAATCTATTGGCTTATTTTCATATTCTAGATCATTTATACAAACCACACACAGCAGTTGTAGTTAAAAAAGATTGAAAGAGGTGTAATTCTGTTAAAATTCTAAGTTAATATCATGGTTAAGAAATAAACCATTTGGGTCTTTCCTGGGGTAGAGGAAAAAAAGAGAGAGAAACCAGCAAAAAGTTTGACATCTTAATCTTGGTTAGTCTTAAAAAAATGATACTGTGGCAGAGAGTTTTGCTAAGAGGGGAAAAATTCTGAGCAGCAGGAAAGTGAATTTTCTGTTTCCCATCGGTTTGTGTCAATATTGGAACAAGTGGACTCTGTTTGCCTTCTATTTGTTTTCATTCGTAAAAGTATTTCATGGACGTCTGCAAGATTCAATTCGTTTTATTTGCTTTGTGCTTTTGAAGACTTATTTAAGCATTCTCAGGTAAATAAAGAATAAGGGTTTTTAAAATTAGGTAGTAAACATTTATTAAAGAATGACAACGTTTTTCTTTCTTCAATATATAGAATTTTGGGCATATGTTAATTATTAAAATGCTTTTTTTTAAAAGGCAAAATTCCCAAAGACAAAAATCACATTTTTTTTTTTTTTGCAATTGATTCTTCTCTGTTTCTTAATTTTAATCTCTTGGCATATAAGAATCAGGTTTCCTCATAAAAATGTATTTATGCCATTATTTACAAATCTCCAAAGCAAAAACATTGCAACATGTAAATATCTGGCCTTTTTACATAAAAGATTGTGACAGTTTAAAATTTGATAAATTAATAAAATTTGATACATTGATAAAAACTAAACTAATATCCTAAAACAAATGTCTAAATATTTTTCATTCTATGCTGAAAAACAAAAATCATCAACTTCCTAAGACAATTTTCATTATTTCAATATCAAGTCCATCTCTTTAATTTATGACTTAAGCTTAGATTGCTCCCAGTATAAATTTTTTTCACTTAGGTAATTAGTATAATTAATTAATTATTCAATAATTGAAATGCAGGTTAACAAACTTCTCTAAAAGTATTTTAAAATGTCCTTCATTCAGGCTGTGAACTCTAAGCCTATAAAACTCTTCAAAGAACCCCAAGATATCAAGCAATCTTTTATTTAGCTAAACCTACCCCCAACCTTCACTTGTATTCATACTTAAATAATCAGTATGCTCACAGCTTGGAAGAAAGCTAGAAAGCCTTAATGGATCACTGATTTTAACGAAAGAGGTAGGTGAGTGTCCCTTATAAATGAATTCAAAACAATTTTTGTTTTAGCAGTAATAGTTTTCATCAAATGAAAACAAGCTTCTTAGTGCAGGAGAGTGAAGTTTTGAATAGGGCACTTATTAACATATCTTTTATTTTAAACTCAAGGACAAACATTCTAACACACTATCTGTTACATTGGAACATGGATGCGTTTTGTTGTTGTTTTTTTTTTTCTTCCCATTTTCTAATATTCCAGCAGTGGACTTCTTTTGAGCAAAGGGTGACATAACCAAAGTACAAAGCGAAGGATTCAGTAAAAACAGCAGGAATACATAAAGCCAATTTAAGGAAAACAATATTTAATCTTGTCGGAGTTTAAAGATAATGGAGTGAATATGGTTTAGCCTTTCATTTTTCAGGAGGCATATAGTCTCAGTTTTGGTGCTATGCCTTTGAAAGTGTATTTATGATTAAAGGTAATGAGATGCTGATTTGAATTTTGATCTGNTATCAAAGAGCAAGAGTCAAACAATTAGTCACAAAATGCAGCCATCTGAAAGAAAATAGGTGGAGGGACCACCCAGACATGGGGTGCTCAAAGGAGAGAGGGACATAGTTGGATAAAAGTTTGTCTTGGGAGCTAATTAGGTGACACGCCCTTTTGCCATATCAGCTTTTGAATGGCTTTCCTGCTTGGCTGCATCTTGGGTGGATATGTTCTTAAAACAAAAAGGTGATGCATGTCTCTGGGCCCACCCAAAGAGATGTCTTTAGTGGCTCTGCCCTTGATGAAAATGTCCACTTTATCACTGACGATATATGGGGAACTTATCAGACATGGGTACGATCTAAAGTTCAGAAAGTCAAGACAAAAACTAATCATAATCGCCTGGGATGATGGGCTGAATCTTCTAAGACCTTCTAAAACATGTGAATGTAAACTTACAGAAAAAGTAAAAAAGTCAACTGATGTATCGAGGCAGGAGGGAGAAGTCAACAAGCAGGCTATTAGAAAGGACATGGAGTCTTTTTTTTTAAGATTTTATTGGAATTGGGGAAGGGGAACAGACAGGTAGACAAATTGCTGTTTTGTTCTTCAGTCTAGTTGTGGAGGACGTCGTTTCACTGGCCCATGTATGATCATTGAGGCAATCGGTCGCCGGTCACTGGTCAGCCGCTCGTGGCAGCTCAGGGTGGCTCACAGCAGCTCTCGCTGGCTGCCGGCCACTCACGTAGCTCACGGCAGCCCCACTGCAGCCTATGCC
>NW_017731385.1:2516604-2518317 GCF_001890085.2 Hipposideros armiger
TGCTTTTTATTTGTAAAGTGTCTTCACTGGGTGAAATATAGACTTCTCTGAAACTCTTGGCCTTCCTCTTGGCCCTTTCGGCAGCCTCTTGTGTATCTTGTGCGTGTTTCTGCTGTTGCCTGCTTCCGTCAGTATTTGAGTGATATGTCCCTGAGACTGTCCACGCTCTCTCCCACGGGAAAGCAAACTCCTTATGAGCAGGGAGACAGCCTCCTCTGAGAGTGCACCTCCCAGGCCTGTCCCAGCTCAGTACGTGTTTATTAAACTCAGTTACTCTTCCACCTCGTCCCTGGAATCATCTCCCAGGCTGCACTGGGATTTGGGCATCTTCTATAACCACCCTCATTTGCCTATACAATTCCAAATCATTTATACCTCCATGTTAAAAAATAACTATATATAAAAAAAGAAAATGATAATGCAATAAGCACTCTTCATGGTCAGATAGACTTGCTTTGGTTTTACTGAGTGTTTGTAGAGTGGCATCAGATGCTCTCACATAAAGAATTTTTTTAAAGGTTAGATATTTTCTCTAGCTTGAGCTTCGTGTCTAAATGGTATTTGAGAGCACTCTTCAATCTTAAAGGGCTTCATTCATTCGACAGATTATAGGGCCAATGTATGCGAAATAATCCTTTGTTATTTTATAAACATGGGCTTTCATTTAACTACTGGAAAAAGTCAAAACCTACTGCCCCTTTCTTTAGAGGTAGCCTTTCTTTTCTCTTCCTCAAAATAAGAAGGGAAAAAAAAACCCACATTAGACTGGTGAGATCTGCTGTGGGCCCCTCTGTGTGAATCCTGTGTTGGCGAGGCCATGTCCTCAATGCTATTTGAATTCTCTGGGAAGGCTCTAATCAGTGCCTGGTGTAAAGGGACCCTGTACATTTAGATCTGCAAGGAGAGAAAGGGTTAAGTGACCATCACCAATTACAGCCTTGGAGGGGGTGATTAAGATCAGAATTGCAGGGAGGTTTTTAATTTAGCTGCCTAGAGGAGCCGCCCCCAGTTGGGCCAAGCTCATGAGATCATACACACGCTTCGTCCCTTCACCCTGCACTGCCACTCACAGCGATTGTATCAGAAAGGGCACTGAATGCCTTGCGGGGCCCAATACCCTTTGCCTGCACGTCTGCCCAAGTCCCCTTTCCATGTTATCAGAGAAAGAGCAAGAAGGAGCAAATAAAGTTAAAGTTAAGCAAAACAAGAGATGAGACAGGGAGCAGTTGGAAGTACGACTTTGTACAAGTCACTTTTGTTGCCACCGTGACTAAATATAGCTGTGGATTGTTAAGACATAGGTTTTGATTTCTCACGATGTGTACTTTCTGCTATAGAATCATCCCCCAAGCCTTTTTCATATATTTTGTCTGAAATGCATTCACCCTGTACATTTCTTCCTAATGCTCCGTAGAGCCCTCGATGATAATGCACATTGTACTGATAAAATGTGTACTTGTTAATGAGGAGTTACTTCGAAGACGCGTGTGAGTGTGTGAACTTCCTTGGGCTCTAACGACATAGTGAGGCTATAAGGGAATGGAACTTGCTAGAAATACGGCCAGCCACTCCTTCCGTTTCTGCACTGCTTACCCTGTGCCTGGGATTGTGTTAGGTGTTTGCATGATCTCGGATGCTGAAACACCAGGGTCTGGCTTTTGTTAATCCCAATGTGGCGATTCTGCACATAGGTGAAAATAATGCAAAAACAAC
>NW_017731385.1:2523797-2526638 GCF_001890085.2 Hipposideros armiger
TGATTAAAGATAATGAGATGCTGATTTGAATTTTGATCTGGCCAATGTAGAGAGAACATTTTAAAGATGCCTATACATTTTAGGTAAACGTATTATAATCAACAGCAAGAATAATGCTCAATATTATAGTAAACCTCAAGATTAAACATTAAAAATACCTGTTAGTGCTTTAGTTTTTTGTTCCTTAAATATCTACAGAATCTCTTTTAATAGGCGTACATTGTGAAATTTATGCCTTTTTTTTTCTCTGAATAATCCTGAATGTCAAACATTGCTTTAAAATAATTTTTTTTCTAGCCTTGGAAAATGTGTGACAATTAAGAAACTGATGATGAAATAAATTATGACACGAATCTTGACAAAAACAGTGAGAAGGGCAATTTCCATTTTTAGCTAAAAGAAGAACTTTAACAGAATTAAATCAAGGATGATAAAAATCACTCCAAATTGTGCCAGTGTTCTTTTTTCCCTTTTCTAAGTAGGATACTAAAAGTCTTTAATATTGGAAACACAAAACCAGCCATAAAACAGGCCATGACCACTTGTGCAATATTGATCTTGTAATTACCCCTTTGAGGACAAAAATGTATCTTTTAATGTGTGAGATGTTATCAAAAGAAAATGTTTGCAATATGTGTCACTATTTTGTAAAAAGCAAGAATTTCCATACTATATAAGATTGAGGTAGTTGCCGAATTACGAAAACAACATTTTCACCAAAAAAAACAAACAAAAAACTATAACTATTGCTTTCTCTTTTCTAAATGAAGTTTAAAAAAAAAAACAACAAAAAACGGTTTTATTGATTGTACTGATGAAAAGAATTCTTCACATATTTTCTCTGCACTCTTTGTTTTCATTACCTAGTTATCTTTTAGCATTTGGGTTTGGAAGTGTTCACAAGGACCCTCCCTATCTTTTTGACACTTCATTCGAATTTATTGTCAAGTCCAACTCAAGTAGTAATCACATACCCAGGAAGACAGGAGCAGTTTCTTTTTCTAACCTTCTTAGTGAAAACAGGTAGGGGCACGGACAAGTATATGATGACCCTGTGTGTCTCTGGCTTTTGAGTCTGACACTTGTCAGCTAGAAACAAGCTCAAGATGCTCTTATCAATTACAGGAGCTCACAGATAGCAACAGAATGTTAGAATGATGAAGAAGGCTTCCATTTCTTTCTTTCTTTTTTTTCTTTCTTTCTCTCTCTCTCTTTTGAAAGGATGACACATCTGCAAGCTATTAAAAAGAGCTGAGGAAAAGACTTTTAAATGCTTGCAGGAAAAAAAAAATTCTAAGAAAAATAGCGTTGAAAACATCCAGCTCCCTTTTCTGCAGCAAATAGACATTTAGGGACCCAAAGCTTTCATTATAGAAGTTGGATGACACAGCATAACATAACATAACTGCAAAATTAAGCATCAGTACCAATAAGTGTGAAAGAGCTCAACTATCCCAGTTAGCTAATGAAATATCAACAGTTGGAATAGTAAGAAATATCCTGAATCAAATAGAATTTATTTTTATATTATTTTCCTAGAATCAAATTTTATTCCCTAATCTTGTTACAGAAAGCTAGTGAGGCACATGCTTTTCCTCAGGTCTAAAACCGTTTCTTAAGGGAAAGGAAACTCTTCGGCTAATGAAAAAGAGAAAATTGTAGAGTCTGTCTTTCCCTCTCATTTACATGATTTCTTTTAAATAAAATCATTTACTCAGTGACAGTCAATGCAACTAGCAGATGTTGAGTTATTTGCTGAAGCAAGACAGTATATTAACTGATGGAAGTATCAATTGCAGTTATTAAAATAGATGCTATTTAAGGGAACTGTAGGATTCAGAAATAATTATTCATATAATTAGAAATTGGAAATGAATCAACAGGAATAGTTTTGGCATAAAAAAGACATTTGAAATGACTTGAAGTATGGTTCTACCAAAGTATATCCAATGCACATAATATAAACATTAATTTTAATGTTTTATTTCCAAGACCATCTGAGGTCTTTGAGACAGACTGGATCCAGTGCAGATAAAAATCCTGGTAAATTATATGTATCCTGTGGCAACAGTTTATTTGAATATCTTTAAGGCTAGATCTATTTCAAAGTTTATTTTTTTCCCCCCAATTAACATCTTCCATATCATTTTAGTCAAATTGTTGCATATTATTTGACAGAACTTATGTGTAGAGAAGACATTTAGGATTTGCTTATTGTGGGCAATTATGTAATTCTCCTTCTTGCCTTTAATATATAGCATAGAGGAGCCTATCAGAAGAGTCGCGCGCTATAGGAACTCAGAAGAAATTATATTACATGGGAACAGGAATTCCTCCGTGATCACAGTCCATCAAAATTAGCATCATCACTGAGCTGTTATTTGGATCCAGCCCCAATAAAAGAAAGATGGGGAAAAAAAAGATGGAAAACTACTTAGAATGACCCAACTCTATAAAAAAAAACCATCACCAACCCCTGAAAATTCACAACAGTTTGGTTAATCAAGGATTTCATCTGCACATGTAACCAAGGCCAAATTAGAAGGCTGTGATCTAATGCTAAGGCACATACAAAAACATTGGTTAAGCAAAGTCGAAATTAAAGACAAACACAACCAAGTTTTCTTTTGTGGCTGGTTGTCAGGCGGCTGCATCTAAATATAAAAGCGCCATCCAAAGCAGATAGCCATTAATTATTAACTCCCAACAACTTCAGAAAGCAGAGCCCTTAAACCTCCATTGACACCCTTCTGCCAGTCCCCTAATCTCAGCCAGGTGTGGGTAAGAGTTGCATTAAAACACAGCAGGCCACCAATCCCGCCTGCAGCCTGGCAGACCCCA
>NW_017731385.1:2527948-2530965 GCF_001890085.2 Hipposideros armiger
GTTTTATCTCTTTACTGTATTTGATTAAAGGCCTTGTATTGAGTTAAGCAGCAAATCCAGGAGAATAATTAGTAGCTGTTGGTCCCCCCCCCCCCACCACCCTACCTTTTTAAATGAAAGCTTAAATGGGGGAAAATGGAATGTCAGTCAGAAACTGGCTCACACCAATCATAATAATTATAATCTATTAGAATTAAGCCATAATCATTAGAATTTCTTCTTTTTTCCTACCTTTGATGGCCTGTTTCATCTGTTTCATTAAAGCTGTAATTTTTACAGATGCTGTTGACGTTCCTATGTTTTCATCAGTGTCTAAAACAGCCCAAAGGGAAGACATAGCTGTTTGCCTATAGGAATATATGTTAATACATTAGTTACTTGAAGCAAGCAACTTTTGCAATATGTGTGTCTGGATGTCTGTAGTTGTCTTTATTTAGGCCTGTCCGCATTCTGTTTTGTTCTACTTTTGCCCAGCAGCTGGACCCTGACCTTCAAGTTTTTTTTGTTTTTTTTTTAAGAAAAAGAATTCTTTTCAGATTCCAAGTTCCCCCCTTCTTACCCTCCCACTGACACCATCCTATTCAGAACGGGAGATAACTTTATTCATCGACACATCATTGTACGGATTCAATAGGCAGGATGCCTCAGAGCTGGGCAGGACAGCTATGTCTTCATTCCCCATCTCCCCCTCGCCCCCCTCCACCCCAAGCCAGTGCAGTGAGATTTTTACCACCGTCTCTTCAGGCACAAAATGAACACAATTACAAAAAATAATTTCAAACTCGTGTGTTACTACTCTGTGGGGTCACGGTAGATACATTTTCTGGCAAACTCCTCAGCTGGAGGGAATACGTTACCGCTTAGAATCATCTCTAGATAATACGTGCTGGAAAGGAAGGAGGAAGGAGGAGACTCATTTATTCATTAAGTTCCATAACCTGCTGATGTCCACTGGGATGAAAAAAATGGGCCGCCATTCAAAGGGTTGGCTTCGGTACAAAATTCATAGCCTCGACCCTTATAAAAGCCAACACCATCACACAGATCACACAAGGAACGGGAAGGAAGAATTCTGCGCTCCCGGCCACCAAAAGCAAATACCTGCTGTCCTCAGAAAACAAACTGTTGGGTCTGTTTTTTCTGATTGATTTCAGAAGAGAGAGAGAGGAATTCAAGCTCCCCACCCCCACCCCCAGGCTCTATAACACTTTAATTTCACTTTGGGGAGTTTGGAATTCTTAAAGAAAAAAATAGAACTCGCTTACTGCCAGGAACATGAAATCACCATTGGATGTTGGACACTCTTGCTACAAAATCAGTCTCCTGTCTGCAGTCAGGACCACTGGGTATCAGATTAGTGCAGGCCGGGGATGGGTTCGATTAATGTGGCTTCTCAATGGCTTTAATAGACAAAATAGTTCTTTTCTTCCAAAGATGGGTTACTTTTTGAAAACTCTGTAAGGAGTCCTTCTAAAAGAAAACACCCTTTTGGATTCTGATGTTGAAAAAACCACAGCATAAATCTTGGTCCGAGCAGTTCTGAACTCAACCAGGCACCCCTGTCCATTCTTGGGACTCCCCCCTCCCCCGCTCCCGGACCCCATATCAGAATGCAAAGCCTGAAAGAAAGTTGAATGATTAAAATTAAAGAGAGCATCTAAAGTCCTTAGACCCGCTCGCCGTTATAAAATATTCTAGATCCCGGAGCTAGAAAAGGAGCAAGATCTATTTAAAAAACAGGCTTACATCACTGACTAGGTGTTTTCTAGTCTAGTTCCTATATGTGTGTGTAGATGGAGGCCGTTGCAGACATTTGGAAGGATTTGGGAGTTTCAAAAGAGAGAAGTTTATACATTAGTGCTGCAAGTTGCAAAACACTGTTGATATTCAAATGTTTATTGTGCAAAATCTGGGATAAGCTTCGGCATGAGGGCCCCTTTAAGTGCCTACAACTCTTGCTAATTCCTCTCACCATTGAGGCGCACACAATGGCCTTAATCCAATTCCACTTTTTTTTCAGCAAGCCTATGGTATTTTCTCTCACATAAACTAACAACACTGGCCCATCGCACTGCAGAGTGGGTCAAAGAAAAAGCGCTCTGTTTATACTTCACCAACACTGTGTTTCTTGGGCAAGCATGGCAAGGAGCTTTAAGTGGTTCCCTAGGCCCCACGACTTCTTGAGGGGGAAAAAGCCTTCAGACATGGAGGGGCTGGTGTTTAAGGAGGAAAAAAATGTACCGGGGGGTGTGTTTGGGGGTTAGGAATTCTCTTCTGTTATCTGTAAAAAGACAGTGATGGTTGGAGACTTATTCTTGTAGTTCTGATTTAGATGCTAGAAGTCAGGCTGGCTTTGATTAGGTAGCATGCACATCTTGAAAAAGTGGTATTATTTTTCTCCAAGACTTAGTATTCCCTCCCTTCCTCCCTTCCTCCCTCCCTCCTTCCCTCTCTCCCCGTCCCTCTCTCTGTACCTTCCTTTCTCAATTCCCCACCTCCACAACCCCCAGTACAATTGCCTTTCATTATTTTCCTGCAGAGATGTCTTAAGATCATATAGATAATTCACATTATTTATTTTCTCTCAGTTACTGGTCGCCTTTATCAAAATGAGAAATTGCTTCAGCCCCAATGTTTGGCCTCTTATTTTTCCCACCTATAATTTGGGTGGCCATGTCTAATTTCCAGTGGAAATTCTGGTAGCAAAGAATTACACCTGCTGTCGGCAGTGGATATCGGGTATTTGCCTCTGAACGTGAGCACATAAGTGACCAATTACTCTGGTAACTAAGTAACTGTGGATGCAATTAGAAATGACCATGGTTGTGGCCCACAAGTGAATTACAGAGGTGGGGGACTAGGAGGCCACAATGACAATGGATGTGAGTCGATTTCAGAGTTGTACTTTGGCAGTTGGTGTCACCAAAATTCCAACCACGCAGAAATCTGTGTCTCAGAGAACAGGATGTCTTGTTAGTACTGGTTTCTATTTGTGATGTCAAACCGAGGAAGCTTAC
>NW_017731385.1:2531052-2532684 GCF_001890085.2 Hipposideros armiger
GAAAATATTACACTGTGTCCAATAGCTTCTACAAGATACATTTGATGCGGGACAAATGTATCTTAGACACTCATCTTTGCAACAAGAGAATATTGGTATAAAGTGTAAGATTAACCTATGGCAGGCTTTGGTCATTTTTCAAATGAATCATGCCACCCATTTGAAACAGTGTCTCTTTAACTAGGTTATTGTATCTGGATTCAACTGGGGCACTCTGAACTAAACTAAAGTAGTTGGAAGAAGATATTTTCTATGATGACTTTGAGTAAGAAAAAATGATCAAGTCAATGGTCTCTCACAACCTAAATCAATCACATTTTAAGGCCTGGTACACATCCCCTGACTTTTGAGATTGTATATTTATCTAAGCATAAGAACCACTTTTTAGGATTTCCTGATGATTTGTATCTTTGAAATTATGTTCAAATACAGCTAGTAAAAATAATAATAATAATAAAATTCTACGTGAAGCAGCCAAATGGTGAACAATTCAGACATCATGAAGCAAATCAAGTCCTGCTGAATCTGGTCTGCTATCTAATGGTCAGCTATTACATTATCGAAATTAAATCACTTACGTAATTAGTGTGGTTTCCATCCTTGCAGGCCCTCTCAGTAGACAGACCAAAGACCTGAGTGAACTTGGAAATGGATTTCTCTTTTTTGCCCCTTGAGGTCATCCTACTGGAGGCAAATCTGCTTAGCACTGAGTGGAGCCATATCTCTGTTAGGAAGGGGTGACAGGATCATAATTTCTCCTAAAAATGGTGGTGATATACCTTAATAACAGAGGAAATGACACTCTTTCAGCATCGTAAAGAGGTGTAAGGCTGGTAAAAAATGGTAATATGCTGCCTAATGGTGAATAATTCAGACATAAACAAACACTGCAAATTACAGTTGAATCTGGCTTGGGTAATTAGCAAGAGTGTATTTTTTGAGATGTTCATTGGTGGAGCCAAAGATCTGAGGGAAGCATTGTTTTCCTCAAGGAAGAAAAGAAAGGAAGGAAGGAAGGAAAGAAGGAAGGGAGGAAGGAAGGGAAGAAAACCACATTTGAAGACAATATTAGAGCCAAACATTGAATCACCAAAATCTACCAGAGAGAATGATTGGAAGATAAATAGTAGTTTTGAACTCCTTTGTTTTAAAAGACCATTTTTCTTTCAGATAAACCTCACCAGTTCCACTTACCCAGTGAGATGGAGTGGAGACAGAGTTATGTGCAAGGAGTTAGGATATCTGAGAAAGTATTGTAATGTTACCTTCCACATGATAATCTGAAATGCACATGCCTTCATGGCCGAGAGGCTGCAAAAGAACATGGAGCTTCTGGTGGGGCCCATGGCCAATGGGGGAATATATGTGTTGCCTGAAGTGTGTGTGTGTGTTGTCATTTTTCCTACTCAAATGAAATAAGGCTGCTGCCCAGAGGACAATACTTGGAGGCAGGGAGAACCCTTAAAATGTCTGATATTGAAGGTTTTTCATGTATAAAGTAGTCTCTAACACACACTTAAAATAGTAGCATAGCTATACTATTTTCCCATGGAAATGTAGCATTTATTTTCTTTAATTCAGCTTCCAATATATCACATTAAAAAGATAGTGAGGGGGCCGGCCGAGTGGCGC
>NW_017731385.1:2533388-2546385 GCF_001890085.2 Hipposideros armiger
TCACCATCTTAGCTGTAGAGGGCGCAGCATCACTGGCCCTCATGTGGGAACCAAACCAGGGCCCTGCTGCTCAGAGCTGGCGTTCCAAGCCAACTCCTAACCAACACACCTCGCGGCCGGCCCTGTAAGATAGTTCTAATTCCTTTGATTGTCTGTCTGACCCCGGCAGCCATCCCATTAGGCTCAGGCAATAGCAGGTAGCGTGGATTCTCCTTCCAACTTCCTCTCTATTCTTCAGGGCTGCCCAAGGTCCTGGAGTGTGGCTTAGCACCAAGGCATTGAGAATGTCCCTTTAGCCATCCTGCACTGGCCATCAGGCCACAGTTGAATGCTGACATGGCCATGGGCCTCATAGTGGTCACTGCACTCCAGTGGTTCTGTGGCTTTTCTATCAGTTTTGGGACATGGATGAGACATGGCTGAGGCTGAGAGTCCTGTGGTAGGGTCTACCCTCTGAGCCCACCCCTCTGAGCTCCCCTGCTGGCATCAGGCAGAGGCCCTGTCCTGACATTTGACCTCTTTTAGCCTCAGGGAAATCTTTGCCTCGTCCTTCCTTTAGCTCTGTGCAAGGATACACAGCATCATGTCTGCATGAGTTTCCAGGGTTGCTGATGGTAAGAATCAATACTGCAAAATACAAAAACACCTCCAGGGCTGGTCTGCCTGCTCTGACTGAGGTCATGGTGTTAGAGGAATTAAAAGGGAAAGACATAAGATAGTATTTCAGGAAATCATCAGGCAATAAAAATAGTAATAGCTATTTTTTTGTGTTAGTTTTTTTTTTTCTAACCAATGAAGGGGTGTTAAGACACAGGAATTTTATTCAATATGCATTTGGGTGCCTACTGTTTTCCTTGGTGTCAGGTGGATACAAATATCTACAATCCTCAGGGAGCCTTTGTCATGTACTCTTATGTACAGCTAATAAGAAACCTGTGCAAAATGAGCAATTTCCATGCAACACTGACTCCTCGAAACACTGGAGGGAGGCATAATGACCACGCCCACTTTAGAGATGAGGAAACAGACACAAACAGGCTTAGTTTAGTACGTAACTTGGTCTAGGTCATGGAGCTGGTCAGGGGCACACGGAGGAGTAAGTGGTTGGTCGTTCTGACCTCACTTTCTGGGAATTTTTGATCACTCTGACTCTAATCTGATTATCCATATCGACATATATTCACAGGGCTAAACCATGTTTTTTTTTTCCTTTTTATTTATTGGGGGTGACATTGGTTTATAAAATTACATAGGTTTCAAGCATACAGTTCTATAAATTCAATTCTTTCTGAGGCAGGATGGGACTAACATCAGAGCCTAGAGAAGAGTTTTTGTCCCAATTTATGCTGGTGTAAAGGTGAGACTCCATTTGCCCAGACTCTAACATGGCCCCAGTGGGGAGCCCTGGGTGGCTGCCAAGTCAGCCCCAAAGATGCTCCTTGGCACTCCCCTCGAAGGCACTTCCTCTAATTGCCACACCTCCCTTCTCTTCACAGGTGGATCAACCAGCCAGGGCTTATTTAAACCCTCCTCTCAATCCCTCTCTCCCACCTTCTACATGCCAAAGGGGGCAGAAAGGGACGCACAAAAGCCTCTTCTTCCCGAAGCCCTTGTAATAGGCTCATTAAGCACCCGCCTGGGCTTGTTACAAAATACTTTGGAAGCGGCCCATAAGTAGCTGACTATTTGTAACAGATAGTATCACACGGGAGCAACATGTAAAAGCACATACAACAGCAGTAAAAGGAGATGTCCTCTAATGATACCAGCCACACAAACAGGGAAATAATTAGTCACTCATGTACAGGGTTTGGGATGTGTAGCCCAGCTAAGTTTACGGGAGGCCATGGCAGCTTCTAACGTTGGTGTTTTGTGTATGAGGTAAATAAACGATATTCAATGGAGAATTCTTTATCGTAGGAAGCTAAATGATGCTGCTCTCTCACTGGGCTCAATCACTCATGGTATTTACTAAACATTGTTCTTAGGCCCCTCCTAAGTGTTTTGATTATTTCTGGTTTTCCTTTCATCAGATATGAATTTGTATAATGTAAACTAGCCTAATTCTAAACAAAAATTTATCTTTTTAAAGATTTTTATGAAAAACATAGATACAATATTATATTAGTTTCATGGGTACACCATAGTTGTTCAACATTTATAGACCTAAAGAAGTGATCACCATGATAAGTCCGGCAACCATCTGACACTGTACCACGCTATCACAATATTATTGACTACATTCCCCGTGCCCTATGTTACATCCCCGTGACTTGTTTGTTTCATACCTGGAAATTTGGACCTCTTATTGCCCTTCACATGTCCCCCTCTTTAAAATTTTCAGTTACAGTTGACATTCAAGATTATTTTATATTAATTTCAGGTGTTCAGCATATAATTTAAGAAGTGATTCCCCTGTAATCTAGTAGCCACCTGGCACGATACATAGTTATTACCATGTTATTGACTATATTCCCTATGCTTTACATCCCCATGACTATTTTGTAACTACCAATCTGTACTTCTTAATCCTTTCACCCTGCTCCCTAACCTCCTCCCGTCTATCACCCCAGTAAATCTAGTACCTGACACCATACAGAGTTATGACAATATTACTGACTATGTTCCTTGTGCTGTACCCTGCATCCTCATGACTGCTGTGTAACAACCAATTTGTACTTAATCCCTTCCCCTTTTTCACCCACCTGTTCAACCCCCCTCCCATCTGGCAACCATCAAAATGTTCTCTGAATCTATGGGTCTGTTTCTGTTTTGTCTGTTAACTTTGTTCTTTAGAGTCCACATATAAGTGAAATCACATTGCATCTGTCTTGCTCTGTCAGACACTCAGCACAATACCCTCCAGGTCCATCCATGTCTCTGCAGATGCCAAGAACCCATTCCCTTCCCTGGCTTAGCAATATTCCACTGTATATATGTACCACTTCCTCTTTATCCATTCTTCCATCGATGGACACCCAGGCTGCCTCCATATCTTGGCCATTGGAAACAATGCTGCAATGAACATATGGATGCACATGTCCCCTCGAAGTAGCGTTTTGGGTTTCTTCAGATAAATACCCAGAAGTGGGATTACTGGGTTCTTCTTCATCCTTGTAATAGCCTCTGTTTTAAAGCCTATTTTGTCTGGTGTAAGTATTGCTACTCTCGCTTTTTAAAAAATTTGTTTTTAATTTTCATTTTCATGAAATAACTTTTCCATCCCTTTACTTTTAGTCTGTGCCTTTAAAAATGAAGTGAGTCTGTTATAGGCAGCATATGTAAGGGGTTTTTTTTTGTTTGTTTGTTTTTTTGATTTTTTTTTTTTATCCATTCAGCCACCCTATGTTTCTGATTGGAGCATTTAATCCATTTACATTGAAAGCAATTGTTGATAGATATGTAGTTATTGCCATTTTATTATTCATGGTTTTTTTTTCCATCTTAAATAAGTCCCTCTAGCATTCCTTGTAATACTGGTTTGGTGTGGTGAACTCCTTTAACTTTTTCTTGTCTGGGAAGCTCTTCATCTGTCTTTCAATTCTAAATGATAGCTTTGCTGGGTAGAGTAATCTTGGTTGTAGGTCCTTGCTTTTCCTCACTTTGAATATCTCCTGCCACTCCCTTCTGGCCTGCAAAGTTTCTGTTGAGAAATCAGCTGACAGTCTTATGGAAGCTCCCCTGTAGGTACTAGTTGCTTTTCTCTTGCTGCTTTTAGGGTTCTCTCTTTGTCTTTAACCTTTGCCATTTTAATTACAGTGTGTCTTGGTGTGGACCTGTTTGGGTTCATCTTGTTTGGGACTCTCTGCACTTCCCGGGCTTGTATGTCTATTTCCTTCCCTAGGTTAGGAAAAATTTCAGTCATTATTTCTTCTAATAGATTCTCAATCCCTTGCTCTCCTCTCTCTCTGGTGCCGCTATGATGTGAATGTTGTTATGCTTAATATTGTCCCAGAGATCTCTCAAACTCTCCTTTTTTAAAAAATTTTTATTCTTTTTCTTACTGCTATTCTGATTGGGTGTTTTCTGCCACCCTGTCTTCCAAATCACTGATTTGATCCTCTGCTTCATCTAGTCTGCTGGTGATTCCTTCTAGTACATTCTTCACTTCTGACTGGTTCTTTTTTATGGTGTCTATGTCCTTTTTTATGCTTGTTCTCTCTGTTGAAGTTCTCACTAAGTTCCTTGAGCATCCTTATAACCATTGTTTTGAACTCTGTCTCTGATAGGTTGCTTGTCTCCATTTCGTTTAGTTCTGTTTCTGTTTTCTCCTGTTTTTTCCTTTGGTGTGTATTTCTTTATTTCCTCATTTTGGCTGCCTCCCTGTGTTCGTTTCTATGTATTAGGTAGGGCTTCTTTGTCTCCCAGTCTTGACCAGGTGGCCTTATGTAGTAGGTGCCCTATGGGGCCCAGTGGCACAGTCTCCCTGGTCACCTGAGCCAGGTGCTCGAGGAGTGTCCCTGTGTGAGTTGTGTGTGCCCTCCTGTTATAGTTGAGCCTTGCTTGCTGTTGGCATGTCAGTGGGTGCTTTGACCCTCAGGCTGATTTGCTGTGGGGTTTGACCATGTCCACAGCTTACAGGCTGCAGTGTGGGGGGCTTACCCCACAGAGCAGAATTTGCCCCAGTGGGATCTAGTGCCTATTGAGGCTGCCCTTTGTGTGTCACTTGTGGGGCTAATTGGGTGATGCTCTGCTGTGGTTTGAAGCCAACCTGCAAGTATGTTGGTTCTGGGGCCTCTTGAGAGGGACTCTGGTGCAGGCCCAGATCACCCATTGCCTGTGACCGGCCAGGGACTACCTGGTAGGAGCTACAAAGTGATCCACAGTTGTTTGCTGCCTGTGCTAACACTGGAGTCACGTGGGAGAGGCCATGTTGTGAACTGAGGACGGCTGCCCCCAGTACCGGGCCTGGGGTAGTTCCACAAAAAGACACCCCTAGGCCAGCTGCCACCTGTCAGCTCCCAGAAGGCTCAGCCGCTGACAAAGCCTCCTGCAGTAAGCAGGTTGGGTGAGGCAGGGTCTCTGTGAGCCAGCAGGGTGGAGCAGCAGAGCTCATCAGGCCAATCAGATTTAGATTTGGCCTCTGGGGGGGCGGGCTCAACACAGGAAAGATGGCGTCTGCCTGCCGGCTGCCTGGGAGAAGGCCCCATACAGGGGAAATGGGGACTGTCCCTCCAATCCTCACCCTGAAGTTACACAAGTCATTCTCTCCCCATATTTCTCTGAAGCTTCTAGAGTCACCGCCCTTCCGCTGGAGCTCAGGGTGAGTGCCTGCGCAGGCCCTGTAAGAGGATGTCTGGGTTTCCCGCTGCGTTTGTCCCAGCCATATGGTCCGAATCCCTACCGTTTTTCACGGCCAGAAGTTGTGGGGACCCAGTACTCTGGGCTGGGGAGCTTGGTGTGGGGGACTGGGGTCCCTCGTTCCTTCATGGGGAACCTTTGTGGCCACGATAGCTCTCCCAATTTTCAACCACTACATGTGGGTGTGGGACCAGCCCATTTCATGTCTCCGCACCTCCTACCAGTCTCGACGTGGCTTCTTCTTTTATATCCTGTTATAAAACTTCCATTCAGTTAGACTTCAGATGGTTCTCCAGGTTGATTGTTCTGTAGTTTAATGGTAATTTTAATGTGTTCATGGGATGAGGCAAGCACAGCATTTATCTACTCTGCCATCTTGGATCTCAGGTGTTTGTTTTTTTGTTTTAAAGATTTTTATTAGGGAATTGGGGGAAGGGGAACAGACAAGTTGCTGTTCTTTTGTTCTTCAGTCTAGTTGTGGAGGACGTTGCTTCACTGGCCCAAGTTGGCACCGTTGTTGCGCTCTTCCCAGGTGAGGCAGATCAGTCACCGGCTTCTGGACGGCTGCTCACGGCGGCTGCTGGCTGCTCACGCTGGCTGCTGGCTACATACGGTAGCCCATGGCAACCCCACTGCAGCAGCGGACTGCAGCCTATGCTGTCACCAGCGACTCATAGCAACCCAGCTCCAGGTTGAGCCGTTGTTCAGCATCTTAGCTGTAGAGGGCAGTGTCACTGGCCCTCATATGTGGGATCCGAACCGGGGCCCTCTGGTGTCCTAAGCCAGTTCTTAACCAACGCGCCACTCGGCCAGCCCTCAGGTGTTTGTTTTAACAAGCCTTGTAGAAGTACAGTAATTCCTTGGTTTGTGAGAATAATTCATTCCGGAAACAAACTACTCGTATTTCAAGACATCGTTCGTTTGCCATGTCAGAATGTATTAGAAATGTTTGTTCGTCTTGCGGAACAATCACAAATCATGTTACTTGCAATCCAGGGTTTTACTGTATATTTTTTTCAGAGGAACCTGGAAACTCCAGTTTCTTTCCATTGACTTCAACTACATTTAAAGTATTTCATGAAATGTACAGCTCTTGAAGGGATTTATCCTTTTACCAGGCTTGGTGTTTGGAAGTCCCTGCTATGAGCAGTGAGGTTTTGGATCTCATATCAAAGGGTTTAAAGTTAATGATTTTAAGTATGGCTGGATTTTATTGCTTCTCTGGTGGGCAAAAACTTCAGCCACTCTTTGACCTCTGCTCAGTCAATTCAATTCCATCTAATGCTCTGTGACTAATATGGTGGATATTTAATCTACTTTGCTGCTGAAATTACTTTTAGAGTCACTTTTTTTTTCCTTGAAAAACTTCCTCCTGAGAGAAATTGCTTATTGTAAGCTCTAAATATGTTGCATATCACAGAATACATTTTTAAAAGCCTTTCTTCCAGAGACAATTAAACCTTATCACTTATTTTGCTATCACATTACAAATGAGACGGGCAAAGTGATACTATTCTAGAAGCAAAAGTAGCATCAAAAGGGACAATGACCTGAATCTGCCCTGCTCCTGGTATTAATGGAGATATCATAAGCAGTTGTGTCTTAGCCAAATATTTCCTGCGGTGTAATTAAATTGGAAGACAAAAATCAATGAATCACAGGGTTATGCGTCCAAGTAGGTTCCTTTTGTCTATTTCATTGTTAAGAACATGTGTGGCTGCTTTTTAAGGCACATTTGGAGGTGAATGTGGCCTCCATGTTCAACCAGCGAGATGTGGCTGTCTCGTGCACTTGCAAAAGTGTGGTCTAAATACTGGCTGAATGGATACAGAGCTCTGACATGGCCCCCAGGATGGGAGGAACTGGGTCTAACCTTTCTCTTTTAGTGCTGTGATCCCAGGGCCAGCCTTTGAAACCCCTGTCCCTGACTGGAAGATCTACATAGTGCCTCTAGGGCTACCCATCTGCGGTGAACCTAGACCAAAGCTGTGGTCATATGTGTACCTGAGCTCTGATCAAGGCAATTAGGTAGGCATTTAAGGCAACCGCAGTCAGCATGAGGTGGGCAGTGCCCTTCTTTCCTGGCGGCCAATCATCACTCGTCAGGCATGTAAAAGGCATACAGACTCTGCCTCCTACCACCAATCATGTTCCATATAAAAGTGTCTTCCCAGGCAAATTTGCATAGAGACAGGAATCAATGCCCTAAACTAAGGAGTAGCTGCGGAAAGTGAAAATGGCCCTGGGGTCCAGAGGTCAGTTTCTAACCCTGGTTTTACCACTTACTCACTTGGCACTATCACTTATCTGAATTCCAATTTCCTTACCTAATGAGAGGGGTGAACTGTAGTGGTGTCTAATCTTCCTTCTAACTCTAAAATATGGCCATCTAGAGATAAAGACCTTCTTATGTATCAGGAATGAAAGCCAGTGGCTTCCTTAAGGCCAGTCCTGGCCCCAAGCTTCTTCCCCAGTGACCTTAATGGCTGAGCATCAGCCAGCCATGGGTGGTACGGTAAGAAGGGATGGAGATTCGGACCAGCCACAGGCAAAGCTTTGTGTCTCAGTTTCTTGAATTATAAAATCAGGATAGTGGTACGTATCTAATTAAGGAGTTGTGATAACACGGTGAATCTAGACAATGTTCAGCATAAAATATACTTGAAAACTTCTACCTCTCTCTACCCTCCACCACCATCATTTCTACTGTTCTCTTCCCCAAAAGGAAGATGAGCAGCTATAGAAGACTGAATTAACGGCGCCATTTTTCACATCTCTTCCATCCTTATTCCACTCAGTGAAACCATGCATCTTCTAGTTTCTCCCACAAAAAGCAGAGTGTACATTTTTACCCTGGGTTTTAGGTTTGGCATGTGACTTGGTTTGGGAGGTTAGTAGCTGTGAGCCGAGCAAGGGCTTGAGGTGAATCTGCACAATGGGCTTTACCCTCTGGGACATCTACCATTGTCATGAGAAGAACATGTCTAAACTGGTTCCAACAGGCAGATGAGAGATACAGAGAACAGAGCTACTCTGCTGACCCACTAACTCATGAGCAAGATGTCAGTGGTTACTGTTTTATGCCCCTGAGACTTTGTGCATGCTTTTAACACATCATTTTTGTGGCAATGCTTGACTGAGTAGCCCGAGGCCAAGAGGCAGAGGAATAATAATAATAGTGATCGGTGTTCACCAATCCACTCTGAATACTGACCATGGGCCTGCTGTTGAGGTAAAGTCCTTTACATGTCATTTAATCTTCAGAAGAATCCTAGGAGATACAGCCTATTATGACCCCCACTTGACCAATGAGGAACTAAGCGAGAGAGAGGTCACATAACCTGTGCTGAGTCACACAGCTAATGAGAGGCTACATGGGAATTTGAACCCAGGCACACTGATTGGTTACAAAAAGATATTGGAATCTGGTCACCTTTCTTTTACTATTGTCATTATCATCACTTTCATCATCATCATCAATAATAGTAATATGATAGCAGAAATAACAAGTAGTAATAACAATTGAGTGCCTGCCATGCATCATGACTTGGGCTAGATACTGCACATAGCATGGCAGGCAGCTTCCGTGATGGCTCACAGAATCCGTACCTACTGGTCCTCATACCCTTATGGAGTGCCTGCCCCCTGAGTGTGGGCTGGACTTAGTGACTTGCTTCTAGCAACTGGACTATGGGAAAAGCGATCACACATCGCTGCTGCCATTCTGAGGAGATCATGGCCTCTGTCTTGCTTGCACCCTCTCTCTGTCCCTTTGGCTCTTTTTGGCTTTCTTGTTGGATGAAACCAGCTGCCATGTTGTGTGATGCTCTGTGCAGAGGCTCATAGGTAAGGAATGGATGGAAGGCTCCAGCCAACAGAACCAGACCTCAGCTCAGCAACCACATGAATGAGCCAGGAAGCCGGACCTTCCCAGTGGAGCCTCGAGGGGACTGCAGTTCCAGCAAGACTTTGATTACAGTCTAGCGAAAGACCCAAGAGCCAAAGACCCAGCTTCGTTTGCCTTCACATGGTTCTCATCCTCCAGCAGCCTACCCAGGACTCGTTCTATGGTGGTATCAGGGCTGCACGTGCAGCCAAAGGGGGCAAGCCCTCAACTGCAAGCATTTTCAAACCTCAGCTAGAGTCATAGCTGCTAATGTTCCCTTGGCCAAAGCACCTGATCTGACTCAGAGGATGGAGGAATACACTCCATCTCTGTGAGAAGGGAAGTATTTGTGGCTATTTATTTTTTATCTCCTGCTTGAAGACTAAGATGAGAATGGATATTGTGGTTTAACCAGCAGCCTCACATTTTTACCATCAGAAATACTTCTCTACCCAACCAGGGTCTGATTGTTACAGGCTGGTTCTGACTAACTTCCTGTATTCTCTCTTCACCTGGGCGTTTCCTAAGACATCTCAAATTGAACACATTCAAAACATAGCTTCTAATCTTCCTCCCACGTGGAAGAAAACTAAACAACGATTATCCTCCTACAGCGTGTGACATCATAGGCCTTCCATTAGTTACTCACTCCAAGTGGCTGTTGGCCATCTTTGATAACTCCTTGTCTCTCGCTTTCTCATATTCAGACTATTAATATAATTACGTTCTGTTGATGTCATCTCCTAAGTATCTGTGGCATGAAGCAAACAAAGCGAGCCCCAGGGGGAACCTAAGCCAGCTGGAACCTCCTCGTTTTACTTGTCACCATGGACAGTGTCAGGATTTCAGTAGTTCATTAGGCAGATAGCAGATGTCTGTTAGCTGTGGGACGCTGTGCAAAGGTATTGCCAGTCCTCGGAAAAGCACGGAAGGACATCTTTTTCATGGATAAAAAGCTATCTGTGTAGACATGAGTCTTCTCAAAATTTAGGTAAACAAGTTTAAAGGTGGGACACATGAAAAAGATAAAAGCGTGAATAGTAACAGTGCCCAGTGTTGGCTGCTAAGAAGGTTAAGATCTCTTTCGGCAGAGCCTCAGTGGCTTTTATATCACCCAGCACGAAGGCAGCTCCCACATTCAAGCTGCACTTCCTGCCTTAAAAGCAGTAACCTGGAGTATCACCTTTATGAGGGACCTGGATTAAAGGTACTTCGAAGATGCAAAGTTACTTTTCACAAAGCATCAAACGGATTTCCCTTTTTTTTTTTTACAATAAGATTATTTATTGAACCCCATATTAGCATTTTCATTAAAAAACCCAGCTAAAAAAAAAAGAGAAAAGCTTTGAAAACTTTACTTGCAATATCTTTTCATTCTTGCTTTGATGTATTTGGAGTGAGGAGAATACATTAGTGCCTGTTTTTTTTTTTTAAGCTTGGCAGCCAACTCTTGCAAATGTAAGTAAATAGAAAACAGAATTTACTTCATTTTCAGAATTTTAATGTCAAGGTTGTTTCCTAAAAGGCCAAGGGGAGAAAAAAAAGGTAGAGGCAGTGCTGAAGTTTTAAACAAAGCCTTAATTTCTTGGAAGAAGTCAGCTTCAATTATATGGATGCTGTCATCATGGAGGAGATTTTCTCAGGAACAGCAGAAATGGCCAGTCTTTGGACCACACAGCCTGTGGTCAAGGGGGCTACGCTGGTATCTGTGCAGGAGACTGGCCTCAGGGAAAAGTGACAGAAACGAGCTAGTTCTAACTCTGCAGCCAAGACTATATGGTCTTCATAGTTTCTTACTCATCTCGTCAGACTATTAAATATCTACCCCCCACCCACTCTCCGCTTCTCCCCCCAACATAGAGCTTTGCTGGCACATGACCTCCCACTGGATGGATTTCTCAGCTTCTCGGATGGTTAGGCACAGTCAAGGGCATGTAGGTGACAGTGACGTGTGCCACTTCCAGGTCCTGACCTTAAGACAAGGAAATGGGCCCTCCCTTCTCTCTTCTCTCTCGCAGGGTAAGATCTGGGCTGTGTTCACAGCAGTGAGCCAGCTCCTTCCCCCCAGATGACAGTGTGACTTGGAACAGTGACCAGTGTCACTGAATGCCTTGCTTAGATCTTTATGCCTTTGCTAAGTTATTCATTTAAAAATGATTAAACTTTTGTTATGTGCTGTGTTCTGCTCATGCCAACAGCTACTGGACATGCATGGGTTCTATGAGCCATTTTCTTAGGGTCTGCCAGCCCTAACCTTCCAAGTCAGCTCTTGTGATAATCCTCTGCTAATGTCTGTCTGTCTGCCCCTTCTCGGAAAACTGGTGTATCCTAACATTGCCCTTTTAGACACTGTCTTTACCATAAATACCAACTCTTATGGTACAAGTTTCAGGAAAATATGGCAGGACAGGTGGAGAAGAGCATGGAGCCCAATGGACCCTCATAGTGTCTCTAAACACTGTACCCAAAGCTGTTATCTATTCCTCCATGATCGACATGCTTACCACCTCATCCTCCATGTTTCAAAAGAGACATATGGGTTTTGAGGAAATCTTAAGATTTTGATAGTCTTCATCTTTATTGATTAATTGTAAACAAGGCTTTGCCTTTTACTAACCAGCTCAGATTTGACTTAAAAATAAAACTTAAAACCAAATTATGAATGCTAGTAAGAAATCAGTGAATGCTGTCCTCAGCCTCCCAGGCTTAGCTAAGTTTAAAACTATAATGCAATGCTTAAGGTAGACACAAGTCCTTAAGTTATGTATTAACTTTCAATACAGCTGTTTTGTGATTTTAAAGTGGTCGTATATGGCAGGATGTATAAATGCTTAGTTTTGATAAAAAGTAATGTTTTTTTTAAACATCGTTATGCAAATGCTTTAAATCTTTAAGAATTCCTGATATCAAAACAATTCAGTCTTAGGAAGACTGGTGGCTACTATAATTTCTAACGTATTCAGCGTGGGGTTCCTTTTATAGGCAGCTTATGCTGTTTCAATATTGTTTGATTTATAAAACTTAACTTATTGATGACTCCTAGGAATATACACAAGCACAGACTGTCCCCTAGAATCGAGGGTAAGAAAACACCTTCCTTCTATAAATAACAGCTTAACACCTTATAGGCACCCACACCCACACACAGTTTTATCGATATGCGGTTCGTTCACACACAATTCTGCAGGGAAATAAAAAGCTTTCCTTACGAAGCTGGTGGCAAATCAGGAGAAGAGGCAGACAGACATTGTTACACTGTCTAATTACCCCATGGGATGAGGATTCATTTACTTATTAGACGTTTGTACATATTAATGTCAAGTTAACTTTTAGGAACATACACTTAAAATACATAAACTATCGGGTGATCAATCAAATATTTAACTGGGCACAGCTACTAAATGCTAGGTCCTGTTTTACACAGTGGGTATTCAGAAGTCAACCAGATTTACTTCAGTCCTAGATCAGTAAAAGTTTATTTTTTCTTTCCTTCCTTCCTTCCTTCCTCCCGTTCTCTCTCGCTGTCTCTTTCTTTTGTACATCAGAATTTTGTTTAATTAATTAATTTTTATTACATTTATTGGGGTAACATTGGTTAGGACTTTATTTCCTTGTAAGTCAATTGTAGGGCTCAAGAAATAACAGCAACCACCAAAAGGAGTTGCCTAGAAGCCTTGTGTCAGGGGTGCACAGAAAGCATAGTTGCATGTGAGCTAGGTGTGTGTACTTTCACATCCCAGTGACTGAACATACCCATACCGTCTACCTTTTCTTCATCAGCTAATTCCTGGTAGTCCTCCTCTGCCTCAC
>NW_017731385.1:2548982-2636714 GCF_001890085.2 Hipposideros armiger
ATATATATATATATATATATATATATATATATATATATATATATATATATGGTGGTATTTTATTACTCTTCTGATAATGTGTATAAACACACACACGTGTGCATCTATATGTCAGTCATAATGCAAATAGGATGCAAATCTTACTCTTCTGTATTCCCCATGGCAGTGACTATATACCATCCTCTATTACTGCGTAGCAACCTATACCCAAACTTAAGGGCTGGTGAGACAGCAGAAAGGCCCCAAATGGCCTCATCCACGGGGCTGGCGGCTGGGATCTCATCTAAGGCTGTTGACTGGGACCTGGTTTCTCCTCCAGACATATCAATAGGCTGCTTAGGCTTCCTCACAGCACGCTCAGCTAAGGGCAGGCAGCTTCTGACATGGCAGCTGGCTTCTAAGAGTGGAAACGCCGAAGCTTCTAGGATTATCAAAGCTTCGGTATAAATCATCATCTTAGGCAGCCCCACCACTGCCATATTTTATTGGTTGAAGGAGACCACAGGGCCAACTCAGTTTTAAAGGAAGGCATCCCCGTGGGGAGCTGCCGAAGCAAATACCAGGGTGGCAAGAAAAATGTACACACATGACTCGTCTTCACCTTTTGTTATTGTATATATTGAGTAGTACAATTTTAATAGTTTTTTTCCTTTCTTAAAATGTGTATACATTTTTTTGGCTCCCTCTGTTTATACACCTCTCTCGCTCTCGCTCTCTCTCAATCTCCCTCCCTTCCCACCCCCCAAATAATTAGAATGCTTAAATGTAGTCTTTGTTTTGTAAGACAGTTCTATTCAGTGGACTCAGTATTTGACATAGGATCTGACCTGAGAATTGAAGTGCTCACGGATGATGCCATTTAGGAGATCATCTAGTTAAACTTCCTTCTTTTCAGAGGAGTGAACTAACTTACTGCTCAGCACTATCTCCACCAGCTTAAATGTGAGTTAGCCTGTTTTTATGACAGTGCTAAGCAACCGTTTTGCATCGACTCAGTTGTTGTGATATCAAAGGAGTTGAACAGTAAGCGATTGTAATGTCTGATTGCATAGCACATTCACTATCTTATCATTACGCTGGGACGTTGCTAATGATCTAGCATCTAAATTACAAATGAAAACTCTGATTCTAGAGGCAAATAACCAGAATAAACTTGATACCTGTGGGATTTTCCTCAGAGAATTAGAAGGCAGTCTATTTTGAAGAGACCCTGACTCTATGTCGAAGGGAGAATTCTTCCTGGAGATATGACTTTGCTTTACTGAACAAGAAAAAAAAACAAAAACAAAACATTTAAAAAAATCCCCAGCAAACTTTAACACACTGAGGATGGGGCATTTAAATTATATAGGCCCAAACATGCGTCCGTCCGCAATGTGTTAATCACCTAGAAATTTTGTTTCCATTTACAATGTTAAATGTGAATATAAATGTTGTAAGTTCATTTTAAACTACTTATTTAATTTATATTAGACCATTTCGGCCTGTGTTCTGTTCAGTGATCCACAATGTACTAGACAGTTTACAGATATGAAGAAAAAAGATATTTATGTCCAACCATAGGGAATTAGTTAAATTAATTATGCATCCACAAGATTTAACATACAGCTGTTACAACTGAAGTTATAGAAGAATAATTCTTAACAGCTTTACTGAAGCATAATTGATATATAGAAAACTGCATATTTAATGTACACAACTTGATGAGATTGGATATATGCATGAGGTATATACTCATGAAACCATCACCACCATTGAGGTAGTAAACATGTATTTCTATATTTAATACAGAGAGAAATGCTCAGGATAAGCATCTAAGTGGGGGGGAAGAAGTACTAAAGACAATAAGACACGGAAAAATACACAGTGTAGTCCAAATTTTTTTTTAAAATCTTTGTGCATAGCAAAGAATGAAAAAATAATGGATTATTTGTGGTTTCTAGGCCAGAGGTAATTTTTACTTGTATTTTTGTAATTTTCTACAACCAGCAGATAGTACATGTGTGTTGATATAAAAAGAAAATAAGAAATTATTTAAAACTACAGAAAGCTATCTATCTTTGTCTATTGCCTATCTGTTTAGCTAGATAGTTAATTATTTTTCAGCTTCTAATTTTTCTATATTTACAATGCTCCTAGAGGGCAGAAGGAGCCACATAAAAATCTTAAGTTTCCAAAGAAATATATTACAAGCCTTGCATGTTCTAGCACTGTGCATTTCATTAAAATCTCGTAACTGAGTCCACTGGTAGCTTTTCCCAGTAAGGGTCTGGGCATACACAGAACACCTAATCCTGACCCTTGCCTGTCCCCCCCATATCATCACAGCATAATGCCATTTGATCCCAAGCCATCTTTGATCAATGTTTAATGATCAGAGTTTATGTAGCAATCAAAGACATCAGGCAACAGCAGATATTTCTAGCTCATGGCCAATTGAGGCTCTGCAAAACAGCTCTTTCCACGGTGCGATCCGGTTCAATTGGTGCCATTGGCATTCCGCAGCACACAGAAACATATCAAAGACATTTGTTATGCTTTGAGCATGAAAGCGAAGTAAAACAGATAATTTGAGAAACTAGAAACTTATCAGGCATGGGATCCGCAGGCCTCCTGTCAGTTGGCAGACGCCGGGCTGCAGAGTGCATGGCAGGACAGCGCATGCATGCATGCAAATGGGGGTCCTGGGCGGTGACACCAGGCTTTCCTCTGGCTGGAGGGTGTTGCTATGCAAGGGGGCTGATGAATGAAACCAGAGTGGCCTCAACTGCTGCGGAAAGGCGGACAGGAGCAGGAGACAGCTGCGCGGGTGACCGCTTTACAAGTAGAAGCCATCAATCAGAAGGCGTGAAAGGCCCAAATCCAGGGAAAGCAGGACTCCACCCCGCTGATACCAATCCTAATATAGTGCCAGTCACTCATGCAAATACGGCACCGGGTAGGGCCGCGATGGTTCCTGCCTGCCCTGCGGAAGGGTTTCTGCCAAAGTTGGCCCTTGTCCTCAGTTAGGGACAATGCCACGTTGCGGCTGAGAGTGCTTTCCTATGACAAAGATTGTTGCTGGAGATTGGAGCTGTTTAAGCCTACTTGGGACAATTCTTTCAGGTGCTGGAGCACTGATGGTTCTAGCCTTTTCCATCAGCAGCTGAGCTTGGGGTTTCCACACGAAGGAGCTAAATCACTGGGGACTCAGAAGCTTGTTTCTAAGGGAATATGTGCAGGGATTCAGGCATGGCTTCTAGAGCCACAGTGTCCAAATTCAGATCCCCAATATGGTCTGTGAGCTTGGTTTTCTCATCTATAAAATGGATTGATAACTTGTTACAAAGATGGAACTCTAGAGCAGTGGTACCCAGTAGAAATATTATGTGACCCACATTATATAATTTTCTTGCACTGATGTTAAAAAAGGATAGAAAAAAAAGGCATTTGCATAATATTTAGCCCAATATGTGCAAAACATTATCATTTAAGCATGGAATCAATACTAAGATATTACTAATGAGATCTGTTTCTTTGGACTAAGTGTTTAAAATCCAGAGACTATTTTATGTGCATCTCACGTTTCTATTCAGACTAGCCACATTTCAAGCACTCAGTAGCCAGGTTTGGCTAGAGGCTACAGGATCAAACAGCATTGCTCCCCACCAAGAGAAACCTAACACTATTTACAGACAGCCTAGACTTTTTGGAAACTAAATTACTTTAAAATGTTCCATGAATTTAACGGATCATCTCCCCTGAGATCTAGGACCGAGAAGGTGAAGGCTTATAATTTCCTCTGCTAGTAAAAGCAACATTGTCTTCAACAACAACAAAAAGACTAAAAATAAGCACTCTTGATGTTTATAATTTCTAAAATTGTATCCATCTAAATAAAAACCATCTATATGAGATAATAGGCCAATAATTTTTAGAGCTCTAAAATAATTTAATAGACATAAATATACATGTGGATATATATACCACTGGGATACACAAAAAGTTGTCTTCAGCCACAGGTAAATTATTAATCAATACAGAATGTTAAATTCCAGGGACCTAAGTGGAATCTGAACGAACCACCTCCTTATCTCATAATGACTCTCATATTCATCCCCATTAATAGCATTAATAACATTAAAAGAAAGAAATACATGGCTCCAAAACATTAATAACGGTAATCTTGTCATCTTTGAAACTTATGAGACCCAGTTACTATGCCCAGTAGGATGCAGGCATTACAGAGAAAAATAATTAAAATATTAATTACACATTGGATAGAGCACAGCTTATCATGATTACATTATCATTATTGTTGTCCTGTTGCCGAATATTTCTTTCTGCCGATTTGGCGTTATAGAACCTTTCCGAGATATAAAAATCTTTTGTGATTTTCATATTTGCTCTATTAGGCAACTTAAGCTCCCTGGGACAGTCATGCACCATCTATCAGATGGAGACTATCACGTTTGGCAACCAGGACCTATATTAACCTGGCTTTGTTGTGGGCCTGCCTCACTAATCTAACATGTTGAGCCAGTTTCATGTGTCGTTGAGTCAAACGGAATGCCCGAATGGAAAATATCTGGGATCTCCATTGTAGGCATGCGCTTGGCTACGTTAAGTCATCGGTAAACATTTACATAAAGGTAGAAAGTACCGTAGACTCGGGTTCATGTCTCTGATAATCACTTCTGGGGCCTCACTTACTTCTGCCATTGCAAATTCCTCTGTGTTTGAAGCTGTTACGACCCAAGTGAAAATTGTGGTAGGCAATACTATGGGAGACACAGCCTTTAGTTCCCGACTTCTCATCTAGGAAAAGGTTTGTCGTTATGACTTCAAAATTAGACACCTGGGAAGCAGAGTGACAGTGGGAAAGAAAAAGTCTAGCTTGTCACCATGGCCAAGATCTTCTCCTTGGTCTGCCGTTTTCTCATTCCTCCTAGCCTTGATGTTCACGCGTGTAAAAGGCGGCAGGGCTGAGCCTACCTACCACACAGTTTTGCAGAAGTGCTGAAGTACCATGTCCTTAAACGTACCTGCACATGATACCGACAACAGATTGTGCC
Source organism: Hipposideros armiger (assembly GCF_001890085.2). Classification (NCBI taxonomy): domain Eukaryota; kingdom Metazoa; phylum Chordata; class Mammalia; order Chiroptera; family Hipposideridae; genus Hipposideros; species Hipposideros armiger. Next base: position 2,554,037 of record NW_017731385.1, read on the forward strand.
CAGTATTGTTCTCCTGTTTCTTGAATATTTAGCTGCATGAAACTGGTTCATTCTCCCTTGTAACAAACATTCCACAGGGGTCCATTTGCATGATGCCAGGACTCCATGAGTAGCATTTGATCCTCAAAAAATAGTTCTCTCTGTTTAGCTAGCCATCATGTAAGTTTTCATTTGTTTTTCTGTTTACCCCTTTGCCTATCCCTCTAATTTTCTTCTTATCTTTGACTATCATGGAGCTTAATAGAAATCCCAAAAGAAAAAAAAAATAACAGGAAAGGAGTTGAAATTCAAAGTAAATCTCACACCTTTTTGAGTTAGATATAACATTCATGGGGCAGAAGTAGTTAGACGTCTTCGTGATAATCTTTGAGTTTAAATTTGTGGTCCATTTTTTTCTGGAATAACATCAACCACTCCTGAAATGTTATGTAATCTAAATTTGGAACCATTCTATAAAACAATAGGTTCATCTCAACAATTTAGGCAGCTGATCGTTCCTTGAAAACCCAGTGCCATGTAAATAAAATCTTTGACTTGATCGGCCTGCCAAAGACTCTTTTACTACAATGTCTGTTTTGCAAGTGGGCAAAAAATTCACATAGACTCAGGGTTTCCTCCATTCATTTTCAGCCTCCATTGAGATGGGCAAAGACACTGGCCTGGGTCTGTCCATCTGAACTCCCTGAGTATAAAAAGCTTGGGAGTTAGGAGAGCGGGTTCTGATTAACCTATAAGGAGAGTCCAATGTAAATGCTATTAAAACCTCATTGAATGGTATAGGAACTGATTACTTACCCAGGGAGTTCTAAGTAAATCGAAGCAAATTGCCTGAGATTTAATTTAACAAACATTTATCAAGCATCTGCTCACGGGGCTGTGCTGGCAGCTACGGGAGGTGCAAAGAGAAAACAGAGGCCGGCTGCCCTCCAGGGGCTCACGCTCTGCTTCAGAGCTCCCCCCCACGACCCCCCCAGAAAGAGCATGTGCCTTCAGTCATAGTATGAGAACATTTTATTCACTTGGGGAAAACTGTTAAGGGTACATGGCATACAGCTAGAGAACCACGGACCTCTGTAGACATCTGAGAGAGTCCTTGGAAGACATGGACCGTAAATGACCACTGGTCATCCATAGGCAGGTACTAGAAGGACTTTCCAGGAAGAGAAGAGTGACTAATATTTAAAAATAGCAGCAACTTGGGAGTGCTTTGTGCCAGGAGTTGTTCTAAGTTCTTTCCAGGTACCACCCCACTTAGGTCTCACACCAACTCTGTGAAAAGATATGGAAACAATCTCCATTTTACAGATGAGGAAAGTGAGGCACAGAGAGGTTCAGTAACTTGCCCATGGTCACCCAGCTAGGAAGTAGGGGAATGAGACGCAGCTCTTTTCTTTATCGTGTTACTGTGCTGCCTCTCAAAACCTCAAAGGAGGAAAATTTGGGGTGTATTCAAGTGTCTGGCATATTTTGGCAGGGTTAGAAGACAGATTCATGGAGGTTTGGTTGGAAAAGTAGGTAGGGAACAAATATGAAGATATTGTGTAGGAAACAGAAAGCTACCAATGGTTATAGACAGATAAAGTCTCTCTTTTATAGAAAGAAAACATTATTGGCCTAATATGGAATAAAATAGAGGTGAAATATATTAAAATATGACAGGCCAGTTTTTAGTCTTCTTGCAATAACCCAAGTGACAGGTAACGAGGGACCCAGACCTGTGGTAGTGGGGACAGAAGAGAGAGGACCAAGAACAGAGACAGTGAGACGATGGAGTGTTTCATTATCATAACAACCTGTTCTCGCCCATGAACGTTTCGTGCTTGTTGTCCAGGTGACAGCAAACCCTACTGTTGACCAAACAGGCCAAACCAACAGCTCCATGCCCGAAGTCTCAGACAAAATGCTCGGTCTGAGACTTAGCCCTGTGTAACACAGTCTAAAGCAACTTCCAGAACATTCTGTAAACAGCACTGGACGTAGCCTCATAATGTTATAGTCCCGGGGTACAAGCTGACTAGGGTTTAGCCCTTTCTGGTACTTCTGAGTTCGGTGGCTTTGAGGAAAAAGAAAAAAAAGAGGGACAAAACGTCTAGTCACTTAAAAGTCTAGATTCCATGATCCCTAAAGCTCTTTTCTAATTCTGAGATTGCAAAATTTCCCAAATCTTGTATTTAGGTTAGTATCAAATGAGTTCCACTCTTACTCGCCTTTCCTTCGACTGTCATCTCTTCACAATGTTTTTTCTTACATGTAAAATAGATCGTCAACCGATAACACTGTCTTCATGCTATTTTTCTCTATGAAGAATTTCAAATCCACTTAAAAAGAAAAATGAACCATGAGAATGTATTTTCACTTCTACTCAGTAGATGGGAGGTTTTAGGCCTGTGTGATGCATCTGGCTTAAGCGGTCATTCTGCTGTCAGTCCTTAAAATGGAGACTTACTGGGATAATTTTTTGATACTGTTATTCCCACAAGGCATGAGAACACTATTTTGGAAGCAATGGTTCCTTGAAACCACCACTGGGAGAATAGTAAAAAGGCCAGGGAAGGGAAGCTAGCATGAACGAATTCTAGAATCACAGAGTTGCCCAAATGGTTCTCAGAAGGGCAAACCTGCCGTTACAGATCGTGAATTATTCAGACCTGTGCTTTGAAGGAACAAGCCTTTAGTATGCTGAAGATGTTGTTTAAGGCTTCTGGGGTCAACGCAGATATTAAAAATGGGTACCAAGACACTAGACTGCTAATCAGACAGTGGCAGGAGGACTGAGACACGCTGCAGAATTCCTAATAATTCAAAGAGGGGCTGGTCCATAGCTTTTTTAAATACAGAAGCCACGCAAGCCACATCTCATTAGGGATACATTTGTGAAAAAAAAAAATTTTTTTTCCAGTGTGCATCTCAAGTTTCCGTAAACCAAGAGGAAACAGCGTTGGTGAGCAAGAAAAAGCATTCTAATGGCTCGCCCGATGCTAAAGTCACCCCTACGGTGAAGTTATAATTACAGTTTTGTCAAGAGAGTAGGGAAGTCAGAGTTTCACAGGGGGAAGAAAAAAAAACCTATTTACGGAAAAATATTATGCTTTCCATGTGATAGAAAAGTAGCTATTGCAAAGGGACTCGTGGACGTCTTGGAGACCGTCACCCCCTCTTTAATAAGTTCTTGTGTCAGCTAAGTGGGGATCAGGAATATTCTTTATCGGGTTTGCATTCAAGTAGCACTAAATCTATGCAGGTAGGAATTAAATAGTATCTGAGTTTAATTAAAATTATAAAAAAGGAGAAGAATGGTTGGTAGACTGCTCGACTGCATTTTAACCGGTAACCTCAGACCCTAATTAGAAATGCTTTTCATATCTTCTCTGTGCAAGGGCTTAATCTGACGTGAGTCTGTGAGCGAGGGCTTGGGGACCGGTGTTAATTCTGCATTCGATCTCGGTTTGTATGGAGGCGGGCGGTGCTGATTGACCGCACCGAAGCACGGATCCCATGACCTTGTGGGGATTTTCATGTGAGGTGTTAATTGAGAGGGTGGGTTAATCTTTGAGCATCATTGTCCTCGAGCTCTGGGCAAAGTTTGTGCTGCATTTTCTTACTCCACAGTACATTTGCTCTCCACCTTGTCCCTCCAGGACAGTTGCGTAAGGCTCCCCCAAACTATCTCTTGATAAATTTGTTGGGGCTTCGGGAGGGGGGGATAAGCTTTGCCCTCTTGTTTGATTTCATGAGCTTGTTTTCATGCCCAGCTCAAAAGGGAGAGGAGGGTCTCGCTGAATTATATTCAAGTCCTACATAACAGACAGACACATGCACACACAGTGAGGATCTCAGCGTCCCCATCCTGCCCTTCTGCCTGCTAATGCCCCTTCCTTTCCTTGCGTGGTTCAGTCTCGCAGGGAAGAGAAAAAAAGATGTATCTAGTGGGAGATGAACAGCATCAAAGGCAAGAAGGAAGCAAGAGGCACATGTGAAGGAAAGGGTTCAGTGGGGATTCCATCAGAGAGCTATGGAATCACTGCTTTTTTGTCTTCCAGGGCAGGCAGCCTAGAATAATTAGAAAAGCAGGGATCTGATAGAGGGGATGGTACTTCTATAATCTCACACACACACACACACACACACACACACACACGCGCACACGCGCACGTGCGCACGAGTTTTCATCGAGCAGCGTGTCATGTACAGAACGACAGCCCATTAGTTTTTCTTTTTTAAAAAAATAAATAATGAATGACTTCTTTTCCATGTGTTATTGTACGGGCCTGTCATTGTATCTTGAGGAGTAAATTTTTACTTGAGGCAGGATTAATGTCTACTGGCTGACCTTAAAAATGACTCCCGAGCGAGCAGGATGGTCGTTAAAAGAGCAGAAGCAATGGCTCACACGCGAGACACACAGAGGAACGACAGTGACTTTTAAAAAGCGGAATACATATAAAACCGATATATAAAATCACAAATGTTAGCTGTCCCTGACACGCAGTGCATCTCTCTTATTTGTTTCATGGCACCAGTGGGCAATGAGTTTAATTGCACTGCGTCACAATCCTTTCTCGCACCAGTACTGAAGTGCTGGGAGAACTCAGTGGAACAGCAGGTAGGAGGGGATGGGTGGCCGCAGAACCCACCCGAGGGGCTGAAAGAGAGAGGGGCGGGGGTGTTGCCACAGCTGAACACACAATGGGTCACTGTGCCTTGCCGGGGGCAGGCTTCCTCCATGCCTCTCTGACTCCATAAGGCAAGAGTGTAGAAAGAGGAGCGTGGGTGGGGGGGGGCCAAAGCTGAGGGTCCACAGAAGTTGTCAGCATCCCTGGGCATCACCGGATAAGACACATGCAGTGAGGACGAGTGTCTCTCCCCTCCCCCTCCTGCCTGCTTCGTGTCCCCTTTGGCAGCCTGGCTTTTCATTATTTTAAATGCTATAGTTAATTAGTGTGAGACCAAAAAAAAAAAAAATTACAACAACCCAATTCTGTTGTTTGAATTGAGTTCATTTCAAAGAATATTGATAAAGTAATACTCATCCTCATCATCTTATTAATGAGTTAATGACTTTAACATTTAGAGACGGTTCACAGTTCGGATAAGAAAACTAACCTTCGGCCGGCACAGTTAGTCTTTGTGTTCACACTCGCTGGTGGAAAACGCCGAAATCTAATCATGTCCTTAACGAATGCCTGGATAGACCAATTCCTCCAAATCACAGTGTTATAGTGGCTGGAGAAACGGAAGGTGTTTCTTGCCCAACACATTTATAAAATTCTCTGTGTCCTTGTTCTCTTGAGGGATGAGTCCCTTTTTTTTATTCTTTTTTTCTTTTAAACCTGTTGGTTCTCCAAAGACATTTATCCTATGCTTTTCCTTTCTCAGGCTCCTTTGTAAACTAAAAGCGTGGATTTCATATGTAGAGATGCGTGTTTGACTCTAGCCAGGGTTAAAATGCAGCAGACCCGTCTAAGAAGACTTCCATTTAAGCCATTTGGCATGCATTTGCCTTAAAAAAAAAAACCAAAAAACAAAACCCCAAACAAACAAACAAACAAACAAACAAAAACACCCAAACCCTATAGCTTCAGCATTGCACTCAGCTCTCTGACCCCTAGGCCTAGAGTCTGTGTGAATCAGGGCAGCGCCTCAGGGAAAATCAACGTCTTAAAACATTCATGTCCATCGCTGACTGGCTGCTATGACGGCCCACTGTCCTGTACCCTGTCCCTGCTGCTGCTGCTGCTGCTTCATTCTGAGCCCAGATTTCAAATTAAAGTTTTACTTTGGCTTCTGGAAGGAGAAGGTTTCAGACGCCGAGTAAAGAGCTTTGGCCTGCACAAAGGGGATACAGTCAGAGAGCCAAGAGTGGAGGGAAATTGAGGATATGACAGAGGCTGCCAAGAGTTCAAGCAAAATTTGGCCTGCAGAACGCAGGAGAAGTCTCCTGGTGACAGGTGCCATCTTGTGGGTCATTCTGCCACTCTGCCTCCTGCCACTTTTTATAACAAGAACAGATAAAAAGGGGACTGGATTCTTAGAGGCTTGGAATTGGAAAAGCCATGCAAAGGGGTAGAGGCAGAGTTGGCTCTGGGCTTTACACGGTATCGTCAGCATCACATATTTGGCTTTTCAGCTTGGAGCCCTATTGAGAAATGTAAAGGAGCCTACAGAAGGAGAAAGAAATGCTCGTGTAACTAAACATTGCCATTTCAAGTACAGGGAATAATTTCTAAACACTCTAAAATGTTTGCTGCTTTAGCAACATAAGGAAAGTAAGGTCTTGTTCAGGCAAGACGCAGACCCCCAAACTATGTCAATTAAAATATGTCAGTTCCAAGGAATGCATCGCTAACATCTGTAAGACCTTCTGTTTAGCAAATTTCTTGGAGAAATTACCTTTGTACTGGCTCCCGTGTAGTAGACAGGTCCACAAACATTAGATTTCATCCTTTCCTCTTGAACTGGATTGTCTAATCATAAAGGAAGAAATACACTAACCAGATAAGAGGTTAGCGTTAGCAATAGAGGTGGTGGTCCTTCCTTCCTTCCTTCCTTGTTTCCTTCCTTCCTTCCTTTATTATTCATGAAGGTCCTTTTTGGTTTTTAGCACTTTTACAGTTGGTGATGGATAAAGCATTCTATGTCTAGCCCCAGGGTCTAGGGTACAACATACAAAGAATGAGCCATTTTGCTCGATAGCAAAGTACTTCCCTCCTAATAAAATTACTTCAGAAATTGGAGCCCCCATCTCTGTTGTCGTATCAGTCAATACAATTTTATTATATTTAATACAACTTTGTCTTTACACAGTCGCATAGAAGCTATCTCATTATTTTGCAGACAATTGCATTTGGACTGTAAATTTCATTGTCATGTACTTAAACCTCCGATAGGGTCTATATTTCCTGTTTCTTGTGTTTCAAAGGACAATTAACTGAATAATGAGCTGCGATGAGCCTTTATATTAGCTTAGTTCAGAGGCAAGTTGTTAAGTATCTCTGAGGCTGGATTCACGGGTCCAGCCTCCCTTCGCTTAGCTCCAGATCTTGACAAAAATCCAGAGATAGGCTCCTGACACTGGGAGTAGGCTGAATTACTGTAGGATTCCTCAGCAAAACATGTGGCTCCTTTACTGGAACCCCCGATTTTTGGCTGGTGTGTTATTTTTGAACTGGAACATGGATATTGTCTTCAAATTCTTCGTGAGAAATGTTGACATTTTAATAGGTCACCATGAGAACTTTGTTAAAGGGTCATAAAGACAGGTTACTATTATGATGGTCCTTCCTTGCATCTTGGGCCTGTGGGATCCATCCCCCACCTTTGGGGGGGACGCTCTAACAGAGCAAGGGGGACTGGGTTCTATTATGAACCCGCTTTGGGATCCCAGCCCAAGCAGGAACTATCTGGCTATGCACTGGGTGAAAGTCTGTCACTCACCCCCAGAATTTCAGCATCAGGCAAGGGGCTTGCACTGGGTGCCTCTGCCCTTTGAACTTCTCCACCTTCCCACCAGTTCCCCCCAAAAACAACTCCTTGAAAAACAGGAGTCAGCCCCTGAAAAGCATACCAGGCATTTTAAAATACAACCCTGACATTTCCTCAGCATTTTCATAGTTGAGCCTCGTCCCGCGGGTAACACCCCCACACCCCCCCTTCCATCAAATAGGGCACCCGCTCTCATACTACTGCAAAGAATGAAGGAAAAAAAAAGTTGGCAATTTAATTCAAACAAAAGAAGCTTGAAATCTATAAGCACAGCAACTCCCAGGCTTCTGGCAAATAGAATTCTAATTAGTATGCTGCTATTTTTCTTTTAGACAGATGAGCGATGCCCCCTGTTGACTCTAGCAGGCAGGCTGGTAAGGGGAAAAAAAAAGAGGGAGGGGGCAGGTGGGGGCTAGCCAGCAAACACTGCAGATTGCAAATTATATTGCAAACCTTGCCAAGTCCCGGCTCTTGGCATCAGATTTTTAATGACACCCTGGAAAAGGGAAAAAGAAGCCCTCAGCTAAGGGATAAAAAATGAAGGGTTTGCACTGTGATCAGGCTTCGCTTAAAACCCAAATGGCCAAGCGCACATCAGGGTTTTAAAATATTCATAGATAGAAGTGAGAATGAGGATATGAGGAAGTACATTTGTTGCTTTGGTCAAGTGGCAACCCATTCTGCATATTAATACAAAGCGATGATCTAATTTTAAAGGGATAGCCTATCCTATTATTATTATTATTTTTTTAAATGCGACTTTTGATTACTCTGAGACTAAGGGCAAAACATCACAGAAAAGTGTAGCGATGACACGGAACTCCGCTTTTCTTTTGATGGAGACCTGGGAGTAACTACTTCTTTGGTCAAGAATTCTGGGGGCTTGAAAATTATGCTTTCCTTCTCATGTAATCTCTCTGATGTATCTCGACCGAGCACTTTGATTTTTTTTTTCCTGCCCTCCACTCTTTTTCCTTTTCAGTCCGTGAGGCCCCTGACAGTGGTAGGATTTTAGATACAACTAGACAGACCATCATAGGCAGGAAGGACATTCCTTCTAATAAATAGGTCACCTTCTGTTTTCAGGAGCCATTTTTGGCATCTATGCTCCCATGTTAAAGGTCTGAGTGGTAAGAAAAATGTGAAAGGAGAAAATGTTAGCCTCCATCCAGACCCAGATACCATCTTACTCTGAGCAATAAGAAACTGATGAAATCGCTTTTAATTGAAACAATTTAAAATATACTAAAACATCCATCCACAGACTGCATTGCGGCCATTTGGGGTTGCAGAAGTAATGAGTCTTTTCTATTTATTTCTTTGGCCGAATTTAAATTGGGTTTCATCTTTGCAGGACTACCTCAGAGGTGCAGAAAAGGCATTTTAAGAATTCTAAGAAGGTTTTGACTTTTCTAGTTGGATATCTTGCTTTTCATGATTTAGGTACATGCTTTTGTCCTACGTGGACAAAATGACGTGTTTCGTTGCTGTCAGGTGGGGTACTTCCCCACGCAAAACAATGTGAATCTTTCAAAAGCATAGTGTGGAGATTAAAAGCAAAGTGCCAACACAGCAGGTCCTGGCCTGCGAAATATGGGAAATGGAAAGAGACAGGTATGTTTGTGGCCATACTAGCCTAGAAGTAGTGACAGGGTGTGTTTGTACCTAGAAGACCAGGTACCAGCTACTCAAGGAAACAAAGTTCAATTCAGCTTGCCCAAGAAAGGATGGGATATTTTTAAAGATATTGTTTAAGAAGGAATCATACCCAAAATTGTACAGAAAGCTTTTGTCGTCGTAAAGAGAAGTCAACATGTGCTGGCCAGGCCCTCACTGATGTCACTAGAATCAAGGGTTTTCTTGGAAAAATACAGAAAGAATGACACAGGGTCCCACAAAGCATTCCAAACTCTATTTAGACAAAACAAACCCAAAAGCTGTTTAGTTTGCAAAGTGGGTTTTTTGTTATATGTAAACTTACTTAAAACATTCTATTGAAAGCTCTTAGGAATGGCTCAGAAATGCACACAAAATTTAATTTCGATTTTTTTTTTTTACAGTTTACCTGAGTTACTGCTGAAATCCAGTTGTATGAGATGATGTTGAATAGTAGGAAGTTTTAGAGAATGGTTTTTAACTGCTATCCTAAATAATAATTCACCTTCTTTGATCCCATAGCGACTAAGTCTGTATTTTTAAGGACAATGGAGAGAGACTGGTCAAGCCTTTCACATATGAGACCAGACACAAACTTTAGGGGCTTTTAATAATGGTGGCAAGTGGGGGTGTCAGGTGTCGCTTTTGTGAGGGATCCCACTGTTGAAAAAAAGGGGCAGTGTCTTATCAATGATCAGAACTTGCGATCACTTCCGATAGAGCTGCTTTTTAGTGAGAAGCTTTCTCCCTGCCCCTCTCCACCCCCAGCCTGGTTGAATTGCGTTTGCAGGTGAAGGAAGGTGACAAGCAATTTTAGCACCCAGTGGTTTAAAGGAGTTCAAATGACCATCGAAGTCATATTAACTTGTCAAATTGACCAGTATTTTCTGTCATTGAAACATTAGAATGAATTGCTCCAGACAATAAAATTGTTTCAATTATGCTGCATTAGGGCTTGGGCACAAGTAAGTAAAGATGCAAAAGCCGAAAGGGGGAGAGCAGGCCACACATTCTGGAATGCTGACAGTAGAATCCACTGGAAACCATTTAAATGCATACCTGGTAGGGGAGACATAAGGCAGGCAGTGCTCATGAATGAAGTTCCATCTGGGGAAGTGGGCGAATAAGTCTAACCCAGTCCCCCCAAAAAGATGCAGCTGTGTATTGTTGTAATATTGGCTATGGGATGGGAACTGGATTAAGTGAAATGATCCCAAGTTATGAAAGCCACAGTGAATTGGTGCTAATGACACTAATTGAGTATTAATTGAGATTTCTTTCATAAATAGCAAGGAGGTGAGGTAAAACTGAGCAATTTTCATAGTCCAAAATGAACACAGTTCTGTTCACCCTTCTGTTTGCACCAGGAGGGGTATTGGTCCTTTGCAATCCCCCCTACTTTGTTTTTCTAACGGCGGCGGAAGCTGCCTGCAGGAGAGAAAGCTGAGCTGGTATGGGTTCCTGCACTGTCGCAGCCTGCTGCAGACGGGGAAAGCCAATTCAGCGTTTCCCAGTGGGGTGGCGCGTGTGCGCATGTGCGTGCGTGTGTGCAGGTGGGTCCTTGCCCAGACTTGGAGGCTCTGACTGCCAGGCCACTGGGCCCTATTTATTTTATGCCAAGACTCCGGCTGTCCTACGCAGGCACTGCGTCGGATGACGGGCCGTTCTGAAGCCAAGAATCTTAGGGCTGAGCCACCCTGCAAAGGGCAGATAGGGGAACTGAACAGGGCGTGTTTGTGTGAGGGGCAAGGCATGCTGGGCAGATGGATATCATCTCCTTTCAATAGCAAAGATCCTTCATGTGCTTTCGAGGTTTGTCTGTCTTACAACGACCCTTTCTTCCACATCAAGGAAGAAGAGAGCCCCTGATAGAAAGCTATTAGAGTAAGACAATATATTCTTACTATATACTTAATTTGATTCCTGTAGAGTTGGAATTACCGTGGTTGTGTGTTTATTTTATTTTTTAATAGGCAGCCTGAATTCTGGCCTATTCTGGTATGGCCAACGTTCACAATCCTTAATATTTTAAGTAAGTGATCCTTTTCTAATTCTGTTCTCTCTCACGCAGCCATTGAACTTGACAGTAGTTATTGAACACCTGTTACATTTCTAGCACTGTGTTGAGAACTACCAGGAAGAGAGAGATGATTTGACTTCAGAGAGCTCACAGTTGAGCGTGTGTGAGCATATTTGCGTGGGAGTGCATGAATTTGGACAAGTGTGCATTCAATCCCTATCGAAGGTACACATCCCCCTTTAATAGTTCCCTTTCTGGGCTGGCTGAGTAGCTCAGGTGGTGAAGAGCTCACTCAAGAGTGTGAGCTCTGAGCAACAGCTGTTCGAGTCCTGGCCCGAGCTGAGCTGCTGCTCAGCTGCCAACAGGTGGCAGGATGGCTCAGCTAAAAAAAAAAAATAGTTCTCTTTCCTTGTTCTCCTTTTTCTTAAGTGTCACAGGAGTCTAACTACCAAATGAAATACTCCCTTTTGATATTAAACCTGGAAGTTACGTTGGGTGCCCGTGGCAGCCACTTGCCGTGCTGGTTGTATCTATTTTGTGGTAATCACGCTCCGAGGTAAATGGCATTTATGTAGGCTGGCCAATTACCTGCTGAAAATCCCATTTACAAATTTTAGATCCCACACAAAAATTCTTAAAATGTATCGTTCTCTTTGTTACGCTAGTCGTCTGGTAGTTCTTTTCCAAACAAATCTTGTGTCTATACATTATGCATGATTAAAAAAAAAAACCCACCCCACACATATAATGATTTACTGCATGTTTATGCTACAATCAAACCTCAAGGTAATTCTATAGTCAGGACAGAGCACAGACTACTCTCCTGTAACTACGGACTCGATACAGTGAATTCCAAAGACAGCGTTTGTTGGGGGTTGGCGGTTTCACCTGAAAGGGAAAAAAGAGACAGCAGAAGCACCATTTTTTGTGTTCAGCCTGCTCTTGGGGACGGAAGAGTCTCCAGTGGGTGGGAGCCCTACCTTCCACCTCCAAATTCTGCTGATAACCCTACTGCTGGTTCCAATTACCTTTTTAAAGTGCCCATTAACCCATTCACTGCATGTCTGGCATACACTGGAACAGCCATGTCACACACGCTAGCCCGAGAGGAAGAAACTTGCACATGCACACGCATGCACGTACACACGTGTGCACCCCCCCACCCCCCCACACACATAGAGGTGGCGGGAGGGAGGGCAGGGGAGGAGAATGGCAGCAGAGTTCTCGATGGCTGCACCAGGCCTGTATTATCATGGCACTTAATGTCGCATGGGAATTTAACATTTCTTTCCATTGATAAAAATCAAGAATCAGCAGATGCACTGGGATTCCTATGCCATTGAGACAGACAACGAAGACCTGAATGTACAGATAGGATTCACAGGAAAGAAATCAGCAAATGAGATTTGGCAGGGTCCCCCATTTTTTAATTGTATCTCCCCAGCCTGAAAAACAACTGCAAGTTAATTTGAACCATATCACTTTGGCTGGTTACATGTAGTGTTTACTCTGAAGAAAGTCACGTTGATTTCAACTCAACATTTTCTATTTCGAGGCAATTAATAAAATTACTGTTTACTTCCATGGCATCTTCTGCTTCCTGCTTCAAAACACTTCCCAGCACTTTTCTTATATCTTCTTCAGAGGGGTACAGCAGGCAGGAGAGGGATGTGTTCATGGTATTTCGGGAGTGAAGAAATGAAGGCGCAGAGTCCTCCCTGCCTGGGTCCTTAGAGCACATGGTGGGGGGGGGGCGGTGAACCATCCCAGGGAGACCCTCCTGTGAAGGCAGAGTGTGTAATTCTGGGTTGGAACTCACTGCGTGCTTGTCTGGAATTCTGACATTCAGTTGTAACGTGGTAAAAATTCACGGAAATGTTGACGGACTCACCAAAGGGATGAGAGCAAAAGAGCCACTGTAGTAATGGCAGGCGCTTTCACAAGCTCCTCCATTGGCCAGGTGGGTCTAGGTGTCTTGCTGCCCCTAGTGAATTCATTGCAGGAGGTACTGTTCAAAGCCCAGAGCTTGCCTCCGTGGAATAAGGTGACTTTGAATAGTATGAATGAAATGTAGACATAGATACAGTTTTCACTGGCTCCAAAGCTGACTGGTAGCCTAACTTAAAGGGTATAACAAGAATGACCGTTGGGGAGAAGACAAGTCATTTCAGCTTTATGGTCAACTGGAAACATCGAGGAGCAAGCAGCTCTGTAAAATCCAAGCTTTTATTAGGAAAGGCTGTTTTGAGGCTAGTCTGTATTTCGGTGGCCATAAAAATATTGATTTGAAGAATCGTCCAAGCTGAACGCAGATACAGTTGTGCGGCATGGTTAATAGATGTGAATTTTGTTTTATGAACTGCTATAATTTTGCATCAGTAAATAGCAATATTTCTCTGCTTTTGAGATGTTTTGGAAGCTTCAGAAGTGAATTCCTAGCGGGAAGAGAAACACTTCTCAACAAAGAGCGAACCTTGAGTTGCTGCTGCATTTTTCTACGCACATAACACAGATATAACTGGTCAGCATTTCGAGTCAACTCTTTTTTTACTTTTAGCTTGTGTCACAGTATAATTTTTCTTCACTTGTCAATCTCTGCTGTAAGAAATGAGAATTAAATAGATTGGTGGTTGTCAGAGGCGAGGGGTGTGGGGTGGGTGAAATGGGTAAAGGGAGTCAAAACTTCCAGTTATAAAGTAAGTCATGGGCATCTAATGTACAGCATAGTTCATAATACTGTATTGTATATTTGAAAGTTGCTAAGTGAGTAAATATTCAAAACTCTCATCACACAAAAATTGTTTTAACTATATATGGTGACCAATGTTAACTAGACTTACTGTGGCAATCATTTCAAAATATACACAAATATTGAAACATTATGTTTTATACTTGAAACTAATATAATGTTACATGTCAATCATATCTCAATATAATATAAATTATGAAATGGAATAGAAAATATTAGAGTACATTGAATATAATAAAAGGTTAATACACTTCTGTGAAAAAAAAATTGAAATGGACACTGATTTGTCTCAACACTAAAAAGGGTTTGTTACCCAAGAGAAGAATTAGATAGGCTGTGAGTGACAGCTAACCAGTCACGGCTAGTCATGTTTGACTCTGTAGCTTTTAAACTCAGGCATTTATCTCTAAAATGAAGACAAACAGTTCCTAATTTCTCTCTCTAATAAGAAATGCTGAGTTTTCGAGGAGATTGAGGAGGGTGGATGTTCTAAGCCTGTCCTTGAACCACAATAAATAACTAAAATCTAATACAAACTTCCCTACTGGGTCTTTAGACTTCATATTTAGACAATATCACAAAGTAACAAAATAAAGCCTCAGGCAATGTGAGTGGCTTCTGCAGTGTTAGAAAGAACAATATCTATTGTTCCAGACAGTTTGGAAAGCTCTACAATGTTTAATTTTAATGTTCTCCCCAAGCCTCAGTGTGTGTGTGTGTGTGTGTGTGTGTGTGTGTGTGTGTACAGTTGATATGTATTCAATCTGGATCAGACAAAGGAGATATATTTTGTGTACGTAAGAAGGCACACACACACACACACACACAGTACCAAAAAATGTATACACATTTTAAGACAGGAAAACTGTATTAAAATTGTAATACTCAATATATACTGATAACAAAAGATGCATACAAGTCATGTTTGACTTCTGCAATTACAAGAGGTGCTCAAAGTGGTTCCCATCAGCACCCAGGCACTTCTGATGACGGCGAACTACTGCTTGAGCAATGCTGACCAAAGTGTCCACTTGTATACATTTTTTTGGCACCCCTGGTATATACATTTAGCATTCATGGGGAGAAAAAAAGTAGAAAGGAGAAATAACTCTAAAATGGACACGGTAAAGAAGAATTGTTTTATATGCAATGGTCTGTTGCATTTTCTGTATCAACTGAGGAAAAAAATTACAATTCATGCCTGGACCCTGAAGCACCTGGAGTTATACCAGATGTTCTTTAGACAGGTAAGGCACGGGCAGTTGACATATTTAGGGTGATGTTTCATGGTGGAAAGCAGACAATATGGATTGGTGGCTCCTAGGTTTTAGGTAACACAAATCTGATTGTGGAGTTGTCAGGGTTGGAAGGACATGGTAATGTATTTATTTTAAATACTGCCTGTTCATTGTTCATGAAGGTTAAATAATAAAACAGGTTAACTGGGGTTCAGTTTGTTAACAAAATAATAAAGCCAACTTTATCTATATCTGTAGATTTCTAATGTATACATCTGTCTATCACCTATTATCTATCACTTATTATTTATCATCTATCTATCATCAATCACCTATTTATATCTATCTGTCTATCTGTCTATCTATCTATCTATCTATCTATCTATCTATCTATCTATCTATCTATCTATCTTTTTCCTATCATATTAAATTACCTAAGAGCATAATATCTGCGCTGCATAACTACACTGGAAAGGGGTGAAAAATTCATTGCTGGGCTTTGGGATGAATTGCCTTTTCACGTGAATTCTTTCGATAGTACATACTATACAAATTTACTAAGAAATAGACTTTAGTGGGCAATCGCATCAGTGCCTTCCTGGTGGAAGTTTCATCAATTATTTTCAAAAAAAAAGAAAAGAAAGAAAGCAAGAAAAGAGAAGACAGTGGTTGAGCAGTGTATGACACTGAGCATACGTTATTTTAAAAATGTCAGCATTATTGAAAGGACATAATGAAAATAATTTGTGTGACGCTCTCCAGAGAACATCTCTGAGACATTGCCCGCTGTCTGATCCTAAAAGAGAGTAACAATGCTATTTTGCTCCATTTTATGGCAAAAGGCTCACATGAGATTTTTGAAAGATGGTTTCACGAGCACACAAGAAATAAATAAATGGAAAAAAAGTAATGTGGATGTGGGTTTCTTGCTTCTCTCCCAGCCCCGCACGCCTTAGGAATGTGTGGATAGCACTGTAGGTGCAAACTACCATAGGCGGATGGGTATTTACTCAAGGAAATTTGAGCCACGGCCTTTCATTTTCTGAGAGCTGCCACGTAATATCAGTGTAGCATCGGGACAAAGGACACCTCATTCCTTTTGCGCCAGAACTGCGAACCAACCCTTTGTGAACTACCTAAGTGATTAGAATAATGGCTGGGGGGGTGTGGGGGGGGGAGATAAAATACAAATTTCACTCAGAGCTGTGCTGGATTACGTCCTCGTGCCCTTCCCTTTATTGAGTGATTTGGAGTTTCATTAGAATTCAGAATTTCTGGGGAAAGACAAACCAGTGACTCGGACCTCTCTTTCAAGGGATTGCAGGCTGACCCATCAAAATGAAAAGGCTCAATGTTGTGGTGACAGGTCCCCAAGCAGCCCCTGAGTGACAGCTTCATTTCAGGAGTTCTCAGATGAGGTTTGAATTGAGGGGGGTGGGGGGGAGGTTGCTGGGGACACTTTGTTCCCTAAAAGTGTCACAGTCCACTCTGGTTCACAGGCCAGGGGCCAAGGTACAAAAGGAAGCAGAAACAAGTCTCTGCTAGCCCATCTCCAAATTTATTATTAATGCCTCACAAATATTCACTCCACACAGGGTTTCATGTAAGACTTAGAGTTCTTATCCATGGATTCCTGTTTATTACAGATGTGGGAGGAACATAAAAAAAGAGATAAGAGAGGACACCCTGTCAGGAGACAGCAGCCGAAAGGTACAACAAATTTTCCAAAGGAATCGTGGTTTCAGTGGGGCGTTCTCCCCACAAATATTACAGTACAAATCTCATCAGACGATGACCTGACGTCTTATCCTTGAAAAAGAGAAGTGTGAGCTGTTTCTCCTTTGATATGATCTGATTTGAACCACAATAATAATGAAAAATAATAATGTATAATTTGCTTGTAATTCTGACTCCCTCTCCTTGGATACATTTTGTACATCTTTTCTGGAAGTCAGACGCCTAATAACGTGAAGTGGCTAGCGACCACTCTGTGGATGGAAATTGATCAGGTTTTTGTATTTCCAAGGCAGTAAATATTCACTGAGTCACTGTTGCTACGTTCCACGGCCCCAGCCACGAATGAAAGGCAGCTTAGAAGAAACAGACAATAGGCCAAATTCAGCCATACATTTTTCTCATGATGCTCTGAATTTGTAGTTTTCATCTTAAGAACAATACAGTCATGGATAAGGAAACATTACAAAATGCACGCGACTGTCTTAAAATAATGCTCATAGTTTTGAAAAACTTTGAAAAAAAATGTAAGAAATAATTTATACGGCATGCAAATAAAAAACCCCCTTGTTCCTCAAATACATCCAAAATTCATCAATCATATTTCTTCTATTTCAAGAAAAGTATTTTTTTTGCCTTTGAATTACATAATAAAACCACAGCACAGCACAGCACTGCTCTTAAGGCGCCTATATTGTTATTATTTTTTAATAGAACAATGGAGCCTGGATTGGCATAAATCTGTTGATTTGCCAAAGTGAAAGTTAGGGATAATTGTAGGAAACTTCATCCTACATATTTTTCTTCCCAATTTTCTTATGTTTTGTTTTCCTTCGTTAAGTGTGTATAAACTACACACACATCTGTGTGTCCTACAAAATTAAGAGGACAGGAATGCATCTTTTCTATGAGAAAAGGAAGATCTTAAAAGCCATACACATTTGTAATCAATCATGATATCACGCTTCCTTTGATTTTAAAGAATTTCATTTCTATTTAATTAGTTTTCTTGGGATTCTCTTATTTTGGGGTCCTAAAATTTTGTGGCCTCGGACAGAGCAAGTACTAACTCATCAAGTGAAAGAGTGAATTAAGAATTTAAGTACATCCGGCAAAGCAAGACCAAATCATTTGTAAAAGAAATCTGCTTCAAACATCTGGGTATTTCCGTGTAAAAGGCTAAGTAAGTAATTGTATGAGGGTTTATCTAGCTCCAGATGAATTCTCACCTTTGCTTTGTAGTTTAGTTCTTAAAGATACCTCTACTATAGGGCCACGTGAATGGAATAATGTATGCTGGGAAGTTTCTTGCTTGATTCTAACACTTTCAGTTTCATCCCATCGATTTGACAACTATTTATGCAGCACTAACTATAACCATGCTGGAAACCCAAGAGTCAATAGGCTATGCTGCTCGATAGGATAGAGGCAGAGCCCAAATTCATACAAATTCACTCTTCATTGGAGGTGCCTGCTTTCTCTTCATATGGGAAGCCCCCCATCACCCCTCTCCCCTCC
This sequence comes from Hipposideros armiger, assembly GCF_001890085.2. Classification (NCBI taxonomy): domain Eukaryota; kingdom Metazoa; phylum Chordata; class Mammalia; order Chiroptera; family Hipposideridae; genus Hipposideros; species Hipposideros armiger. Next base: position 2,572,434 of record NW_017731385.1, read on the forward strand.
CTGGAAATGTTTATTTCTTATTTTCCTTATTCATCAATTTATATCAAGAGCTCTGGTAGGAAAGGCACTGAAGTGAAGTTCTAGATCATTATAGTATTATTTTTACCCTGTCTGGATGAACCCTTAATATGCTGGTAAATTCTATGAAACTGAGAATTTCCGTAGCATAAGTATAACGGGAGGGAACAGCAGATGAGAGAGAACGTTTAGCAAGAGGGCAAGAAAGTACATAGTGGTTCTAGAAGGGGAAAAAAACCCCAGAAAATGAAACAGCAATTGTTGCGGAAGTTTCAATACATATTGACCTAAAAAATAAAACACTGCTCATTCAAAATCTACTCTAACTGTATCGTGTCCCTGAAAATTCTGCTTGTTGTGACTTGGATCAACATGCAGAAATTTACAGATCCCTCTTATGGTCTCTCCTTCTCGCTGCAACACCATTCCTCACAGGTGTGGTGCACTCTTTCCGACTCTGGTGTGTGTAACATAAACATGTATAAATGGAAATATATATATACGTGTGTGTATATATATATATGTATATGTATGTGTGTAAAGATGGATGAATAGATTTTCATGCAAAACAGGTCCATATTAACTTTTTTTTTATGGCTGCATGATAGTCTAGTACTATACATTTAACTAACTTCAAATTTTTGGTATTCATTTTGGTAATAATTTTGCACAGAGGGTGCAGCCCCCCCCCCCTTAAATATGTATGTTCATTCTTCTCTGATTATTTCATTGGAATACATTTTAGAAGTGGAATTCTTGGGTCAAGCGGCATGGCCATTTAAAGTTTCACTGTGTGCTGCCAAATTGTCCTCTGGAATCCATGATGATGGGTTATTAGAGAGCCCATTACTCTGTGTCCTTGCCAAAATAACATTGTCACAGTTTCCATCTTTACATTCTAACCTGTGAAAACTTAGAGTGCATGTTCTCTAAAACTTGCATTTCTTTCCTTATTGGTGAGGTTCAGCATTATTCGGATTACTTATCAGAATTTTATTTATTTATTTATTTATTTTTTTGGTGAATTGTTGTTCACGTCTTTTTATTCCTTTTGCATGAGTTTGTTGTGTATCTTGTAAGTTTATTCAAGTACTGCTTTCCATAATTTTTTGAAGGAATATGAAATTGTTGACCAGATGATCAATGCATCGGTTTTAATTTCATCATTGCTTTCGGAAGTGAATCCTGTACTTTTTCTCTTTAGTTTTTCTCTATGTAGTTTTATTTTGTGGCTTTTGCAAATTCTTCATTATAATTCACCGATGGGTGTTTGCATAAAACTCAGATACAGACTTTGATCTAGTGGAACTATTTCATGATGCTATTGGAATAACAGTCCCCTCTGAAGATTAGAGATAGATATGTGGCTGAGTGATTTGTGATTCGTTTTATCCATTTAAAGATCCTGGGTCCAAATTGTCTATATGATCAATATTTATTCAGCAAATGGCGAATAAAAATATAGTGCCGACTGCCTTTTAAAAGAGTCTTAGAGAAAGAAGTAGGTCACAATTTCAGTGTTCTGCATCATAGTTTTAAGACTGGGACAATTCAGAGGAAATGAAGTTCAAATCGGATGCTCATGCTGTAAAGGACACTATTGGCTCCAACTCCAAGACAAGGCTGAAAAAGCCCTACAGCCGAATTGGTTCCTTAAAATACCCCTTCCCAAGGAATCTGTTTAAAATTGTATCTTAGCTTCCATGCAGCATGTGAGAATAAAATTAAAGTATCTTCATAATTTGAATGAAAGTTGCTGGAAAAAATGGTGACAGTAAATCACTAAAATGATTTCCAGCCACGTCGTGACCTTTTTACACTAGACGCTAATTTTTGAAGACCTTTTGAAAACCGAAGCAGGGGATGATTTAAACCATCCACATTCCTCCCGACTTGAGCTTTCACAGGCCTGAGTGCTGATTGGAAAATCCTGTCATGCTTTTCCCGAAGAAAAAGGGTAATAACGACTCTATTAATATGACATTTCAACATGCGCCACGATGATGCAAAACAAGGTTAAAAAAAAAAAGCGAGGGAGAGAGAAAAAAGGAAAAAAGAAAAAGAAAACCAGCCCCAAATGCCAACTGCTCTGGATGTAATTTTAGCCCCTTGCGGATTTTATTTGCACCCCATTTCTCACAAACACCCAAATGTAACTCTTTCACTAGGACTCCTTTTGAGTTCAATGTGATAATGAATATGTGAAGGGTCTAGGCGGGGGGAGTGGAGCTGGAGGGGGGGAACTTTGCGATTTTGCAGGTTCACACCAGATAGGCATTTTTTTATAGCCTGAAAAGGGGATGTTTTCTTTTGTTAATGGCTTACAATCCGATGAAAGGACTCATCACTCTATTTTAGTGCTACACCACATGGCGCGTATCTTTTAGAAATTACAGGCTGGCGTTGTGTGCACTTGGGGAGAGAAAGGTTGGTTTTTCTCGCTGTGAGCCATCCTGCCTAATTGTCGTATGCAAATAAAAGCAATTATAAGGCTTTTAGGGTGAAGGGATGACAGCTGAGTTTGACAGTTGAGAAGGCCTCACCCACCTTGTTGGCATAGCAACAGGGAGGGAAAGGACAGAATGGTGTGTATACACAGGAAATATATATGTTTGGGTTGAAGAATTTAAAAATATATACCAATGTTGAAGTGTAAATGTCAATATGTATAATGAATGCCTTTGTTTAAAATATTATTTAAATTAAACTCTATTTATTGCTCGGCCCTTTGCATGATCCTTGTCATCTAACTACCATTTATCTGCTATCATTTGTGATTTGAGTTGCTACTTTCAAAGTTCTGTGCAGATCATAACAACACATTCGATAATTAGGAGATTATAAGTTCTTGATTTTAACTACCATTGGAAAAACTGCTGGGCGGAAGTTTTGCAAAAGGAAATTCCCAGTAAAGGAGATGATGTAATGTGGGAAAATGGTACAAAGCATGCAGCTATCAGTGCATAAAGTTCAATATTAAAAAAAAATGTTTGTGCTAAAGTGTTAAACAAGTAGAATAAATAGCATGCTACTAGCATACAAAATTAAAATGAGTCACAAATGGATATCTTCTATGGCAATTTATTTCACAATTACTCTTGTGGAAGCTTTCATGAATTAAATATGAGTTCTGTCTTGAAATTAGGTGTTATAAGGCTAAATTACAAGAGGCAGGCAGTAATTGAGGTGGCAGCAACACGGGGTCTGGTGAACTAATCTCTTGCCGTGTCACGTGGCTCACCTTCAGCCAATCAGAGGCCTCCCGTCACAAAAACAGAGGCAGCTGAGAAAAATTGATTTCTCATCTGAGCCATATTTGATAGCTTTTGAAATCGAAAATTGAAATTAACTAACCTAAGCCCCGTTGTAACAAAAGAGCAAATTAAATATGCAACATCGTTTCCTATTGGCAGTAAGAGGGCCTGCCAAGGTAAATTTGTAAATAGAGTTTAAGATGCAATTCTGTTCTCGCTCTCTTTCAGTGTAAAAGTATAAGTGTACAGTGGCTTTATAAATTATTTATAAAAAAAATTCATCAGCTGCAAATGGGCACTGTGGTTAAGGACTTCCATAGAGAAAAATCATTGCATTAGGAGTTCATTGAATGAATCAAAATTAAAAATCATCCTCAATGATTCACGGACATTACTTAAAATGAAAAGTAGGAATATTTTAAATGTCCTTTTCCAAATTTGGCTTTTTTATCTTCCCCAAACTCAAAGAAAAAAAATCTATCATGATTGGACTGACATGAAAAAAAAACAAATGTGCCACAAATGTAACCATCCAACCATCTTGTAAAGAATTATAAGAATTAATTTTGGTTTGCTAAGTGCTGAAAACAAACATACAGCTCCATTGTGTTATATGCGATGTTTTCAAGTATAGCATTTCTAAAATAATTTCCCAAATGAGTCCCAGTGATGCAGCAGGTATGGCTATTGATTTTTGAATTTATAATTTTACTAGGTCAGATGAAGGAAATAGATGTCTCAGAGGCTATATCCTAGCTAATCCAGAAATGACAGCTTTTAATTTATTTCACTCCTGCCCATGGAGTAGGCTGCCCACACAATGTTTGTTTCACCCCAAAGCATGCGTTTTTTGGTCCCCTCTTTTCATTGCATGTGTAAGTCGGCACATTTCTATGTTTAAGAGATAGATGATTGAAGATAAAAATCTTGAAATCGTTGTATGACCCTATCTTCCCTGTTCAGAGCCAAACCATATACTCATAGAATTCAATGACAAGTGTAATGGAGGATATTACACATAGCCTGCCTGTCAGCGCACAGATCCTGTAAAATCATTTTCTGCTCTCATTTATTATTTTTAGTGTCAATCAGACTCTGATGAGATGAGTAACATCATTAGGTACTGGGATCAACTACTCAGTACTTTATAAAGGCAGTTTAAGTAGATCCATTGTCTGTACTAGAAGACATAGTCAGAGTTCAAAAAGTTTTTCTTTTGTGTAGAAATCTTGTTGGAAAAAAGCCTTAGAAAGATAAAACCTAGAAGCTGTTTTTTTTTTCTTTGTTTGTTTTGTAAGAATGAAACTACACTGGGTCACCAGGATACCACATATCACTTCCAAACTATAAGTGATGACCAGGTCTAATTTCTCCCATGAACCCCTAAACGGAACTCCTGTTGCATAGCCAATGAAGATAGTTGGCTTTGCTCCCAGTTTCTTCCCTTCCCTCCCTCTCTAGAGAGAGTTGGAGATTCTGTGGGAGAGAAATGCACCCAAGATTAGAAGCCCCCCAGGAAGGTAAAGAGACCAAAGCTGAATTCAATCTAGATGCAGGCTATGTACTTCCTGAGTATTTTCCTTCATCCCCTGACTCAACTTTCTAAGAAATGCTTTTATTAAAAAAAAACAAAACACCTTTATTGATAATAAACTCCACTCAGAGAAAGCATTTGCTCCAGACTGATAACTTGTGTTGTCTAGCACTGATAGATTCAAAACGCTCTTCCCCAAACTATCTGATGGGGTTTCAGAACTAGCATGGACTAGATAGGACTAAATGGTATATTGTTTCCATTTCATGTGCGACTGATTAAAAAAAAAAAGTCTAGAGAAATTTAAGGAGGCAAATCATGGATTTTGGTTGGTTACCTATCCTGGAGGTGGGAATGTAAATTTCTGAGTTCCAATCACGTGACAGGAATTTGAACGTCTTATTTCCTGACATTGGAAATGGAAATGGTAAAATGTTCAAGTCCACATCAAATTTTAGGCACAGAAGGAAATTATATTCAGCTATTCTTTTATTCAACTGGTGTGATATGGAAAATATTTGATGTGCTGACTTGGGCACTGATCAGGAAAGAGGGATACAAGCTGGCAATAACTGGAATGCCTATGCGTGTCAATTTAATATTAATGGTGGAGACAACCTACTATGTGCTGAGAACAAGGCTTTGTATTCCTTGTCTTTGTCCCATGCTGTTTCTTGATTATGCCCTTCACTTTGTAAAACACTTTGCTGATCTCTAGACATAGATGGCCTGTCATCCATTTCAGAGTGCCTGCTCTGTGGTTTCCACCTCGGGAAATGGGCGTTCCAATACATGTGACCTTGTGGGGTGGTTTTAATGTTTCAAAGCACTGGTACAGGTTTGAGCCCCAGCAAGCTCTCCATCCGTGGTTGCAATTATTACTGCAGAAATGCAGATTCCAGCTCAAAATGCCGATGACGAGCAATAGGTACGCTTTTTTAGGGGATTCTTACATAAAGAGGAAAGAATGGTCATATTTATTCAGGGCCTCTTAAATGCATTTTTAAGGGCATTTCACATTGACTTAATGTTTATTTATTTTATTTATTTTTTATTTTTTTATTGGGAAATTGGGGGGATGGGAACAGAGCTGGGGAATTGGGGGAAGGGGAATAGACAAGTTGCTGTCGTTTTGTTCTTCAGTCTAGTTGTGGAGGACGTTGCTTCACTGGCCCAAGTTGGCACCACCATTGCGCTTTTCCCCGGCGAGGCACATCAGTCGCCGGCTTCTAGACGGCCGCTCACTGCGGCTGCTGGCTACATACGGTAGCCCATGGCAACCCACTGCCACAGAGACTGCAGCCTATGCCGTCGCTGGCAACTCACGGCAGCCCAGCTCCAGGTTGAGCTGTTGTTCAGCATCTTAGCTGTGGAGGGCAGTGTCACTGGACCTCATATGTGGGATCCGAACCGGGGCCCTCTGGCATCCCAAGCCAGTTCCTAACCATCGCGCCACTCGGCCGGCCCAACTTAATGTTTTATTTAATCCTCACAAGAACCCCGAGACACAGGTGCTATTCTTTTTTTTTTTTTTTTTTTTAAGATTTTGATTAAAATATAACTAACACAATAATAGTATATTAGTTTCAGGTGTACATCATAGTTATTCAAAACTATCCATCTAACACTACACATACTTATTACCATATTATTGATTGTATTCCCTATGCTAAAGAAGTGATCACCGTGATAAGTCCAGCCACCATCTGACACCGTACTGCATTATTATAGTATTATTGACTATATTTCCTATGTTAGTCCAAGTCTTTTTCCTGTATTTCCTAAGGCTCCAAGACTTATTTGTTTTATATTTGGAAATTTGAACCCCTTATTCCCCTTTATCTTTCCCCCCCTTTTTAATTTTTCAATTACAGTTGACATTCAATATTTTATATGAATTTCAGGTGTACAACCTAGTGGTTAGACTTTTATATAATTTAAGAAGTGATCCTCCTGACTAGTCTAGTACCCACCAGGCACTATACATAGTCATTACCATATTATTGACTATATTCCCTGTTCTTTACTTTGCATTCCCATGACTATTTTCTAACAACCAATTTGTGCTTTGTAATCCTCCCAACCCCCCTCCCATCTGGCAACCATCAAAATGTTCCCTATATCTATGAGTTTGTTTCTTTCATTTGTTTACTTTTTTCTTTAGATTCCACTTATGAATGAAGTCTTATGACATTTGTATTTCTCTGTCTGACTGCACACTCAGCACAATACCCCCTAGGTCTATCCACATTGTTGCAGATGGCAAGATTTCATTCTTTTTTAGGGCTGAGTAATATTCCATTGTATATATGTACCACCTCTTCTTTATCTGTTCGTTCATTCAGGGACACCCAGGCTGCCTCCACATCTCGGCCATTATAAACAATGCTGCAATGAACATATGGATGTACACCTCCCCTCAAAGTAGCATTTTGGGTTTCTTTGGGATTATCCAGAAGTGGGATTACTGGGTCCTTGTCTCCTGTTATTTGTTTCAAAGTCTATTTTGTCTGGTATACATATTGCTACTTGAGGTTCCCTCCCCCCACAATCCCTTTACTTTCAGTCTGTGTCTGCCTTTCGATCTGAAATGAGTCTCTTGTAGGCAGCACATGTAAGGGTCTTGTTTTATCCATTCAGCCACCCTATGCCTTTTAATTGGAACATTTAATCCATTTACATTGAGAGTAATTGTTGATAGGTTTGTAGCTATTGCCATTTTATTCATGTTTTTGATCTTTTTTTTTTCTATATTAAAGAAGTCCCTCTAAGATTTCTTATAATACTGGTTGGATGGTGATGAACTCCCTTAGATTTTTCTTGCCTGGGAAGCTCTTTATCTGTCCTTTGATTATAAATGATAGCTTTGCTGAATAGAGTAGTCTTGGTTGGTTTTCAGTACTCTTGAATATTTCCTGCCAATCCCTTCTGGCCTGCAAAGTTTCTGCTGAGAAATCAGCTGATAGTCTTTTAGGAGCTCCCCGCTTTTTTTTTGCTGCTTTTGAGATTCTCTCTTTGTCTTTAACCTTTGGCATTTTAATCATGATGTGTCTTGGTGTGGGCCTCTTTCGGTACATCTTGTTTGGGTCTCTCTGCACTTGCTGGGCTTGTATATCTATTTCCTTCATCAGGTTAGGGGAGTTTTCTGTCATTATTTCTGCAAATAGGTTTTCAAACCCTTGCTCTATCTCTTCTCTTTCTGGTACCCCTATTATGCAAATGCTAGCATGCTTGATGTTGTCCCAGAGGCCCCTTAAAACTATTCTCATTTTTTTGGATTCTTTTTTCTTTTTGCTGTTCTGATTGGGTGTTTTTTGCTACCTTATCTTCTGAATTGCTGATTCAAGCCTCTGCTTCATCTAATCTACTATTGATTCCCTCTAATGTATTCTTCATTTCAGTTATTGTATTCTTTATTTCTCACTGGTTCTTTTTTTTTTATGTTTTCGGTCTCCATTTTTCTGTTTTCTATCTCATAATTGAAGTTCTTCTTCCTATCTCTTTGCTGAAATTCTGCTTGAGATCATTGAGTATCCTTATAACCAGTGTTTGGAACTCTGCATCTAGTAAATTACTTGTCTCCAATTTGTTTAGTTCTTTTTCTGGAGCTTTGTTCTGTTCTTTCATTTGGGACATGTTTCTTTGTCTCCCTATTTTGGCTTCCTCTCTGTATTTGCATATATATTAGGTAGAGCTGCAATGTCTCCTGGTCTTAGTAGGGTGGCCTTATGTAGTAGGTGCCCTGTGGGGCCCAGTGGAGCAATCTCCCTGGTCACTTGAGCCACGCGCTCCAGGTGTGACCCTTGTGTAGGTTGTATATACTTTCCTCTTGTTGAGCCTTAGTTGTTTGCATATCAATGGGAGGGACTGGCCCTGACTACAGTGGAGGAGCTGTGCAGGGGCTGACCCTACGAAGCAGGATCTGTCTCAGCAAGACTCTGGTGTCTGCCCAATCCGCCCCTTGGCTGCGTCATACTTGGAGACAGCTGAGCAATGCTCCAGCTCATGTTGAAGCTGGCTTCTGGGCGCTCCACCCCAGGGCCACCTGGGAGAGGATCTGCTGCAGGCCAGGTTCAGCTGCAGCATGTGCCCTGCCCAGGGCCACCTGGCATGAGCCATAAAGCAAACTGCAGATGGCCACTCCCCACGCTGTGCTTGGAGATGCCTTGAGAGGCCAAGCCACAAACCCAGGCCAGCTGCTGCTAGTTCCGGCTTAGGGCTGCTCAGCCAGAGGAATAGGACACGCTTAAGCCAGATGTTGCTTGTCTGGATTCCGTGAACCTTTGAGAGACACTAGGAGAGGCTGTAGGTTGAGCCAAGGCAGGAGGTTTGTATGAAAAAGCCACTGGACGCCGCTTCCGTGAGCCCGAAAGTTGGAAAGGGTGGGGTCTCGAATCACGAGGGTGGAGCCAATGGTGTCATTCAGTTTGATGGAGACTCAGATATGACGTCTACATTCGTGCGTGCGTGCGTGCGTGCGTCTGAACGCAGAGAGGGGGTGGGCGCCACAAAAACCGTGGCTTCCGGCTGCTCCTGCATCCGGGGGAAAGCTGCCATTCCAGCTCTTGACCTGGAGCCAGGCAACTCAGTCCCCCCACCCCCATGTCCCTGTCGCCTCTCCAGCTGCTGCCCCAGCACTGGAACTCTGAGCCAGCGATTCCGACGGTGAGTAAGTCCGTGTGCGGTGTCTTTAGAAGGAGCGCCTGGGACTCCAGCCCCCCTGCGTCTCACTCAGCCACCATTCCTCTGGTTTTCACAGCCAGAAGTTATGAGGACTTCTTTCCCAGGCACTGGAACCCTGTGCTGGGGAGCCTCTGTGGGCTGGCTGGGACGCGCTCCTGGGGGCAGGGGGGAGGTGGGGCGGGGAACCTCTGCAGCTGAGATACCCTCCTGATTTTTAATGGTCACACCTGGTGTGCAACCATCATGTTCAGCTTTTCTGCCGCCCCTACCAGTCTCGAGGTGGCTGCTGCTTCTGTAGGGCTTTGGTTCAGTTAGACAAGGGATTGGCAAACTGCGGCTCCTGAGCCACATGCAAATCTTTGGGTACGTTCTGTCTCAAAAGTTTGCTGACCCCTGGAAGAGCCAATCCTGTCCCTCACAAAAATTTAAAAATTATTCGAGAGCCATGAATATATTTTTACATAATCACCATTATGTGAGCAATATTTAAAAATTTTATAAATGAAACTATGATAGTTTTATTTTTATTTTCAATTTTACTTCAGAGCCGCATGTGGCTTGCGAGCCACGGTTTGCCGACCCCTGGCTGCTCTTCTGTCTCAAAAGTTTGCTGACCCCTGAGCTAGACTTTAGGTGATTATCAGTGATGGTTGTTTTGTAATTTCCTTGTAATTTTGATGTGAGAGAAGGTAAGCACAGAGATTACCCACTCCCCAAATTGACCGAAACTCAGTATTCTTAATTGGCCATTTTATGGACTGTTAAGCCCTCAGAGGTTAAGTAGGCAGGATTCTAACCAACATCTGTGTCCAAGTCACATTTTCTTTATACTGAGAAACTGTGTCACCTAACAGATGTTAGGCATGGCACTAGCATCAAGCTATTCTAAACAGAGTATTCATCAAATGAGTAGGAGTTTTGTATAATGGAGACCAGAGAGCAATTCTTGTCTTATTTTTACAAGTTACTTGTTAAGTCTACGTGACTTTTGAAGACTGTATATTCACATCGTTAACATAGTTGTGTATAGACAAACTGTAAAAGTTTGCCTTGACATTATTGAGAAGTTTGTCATCAGAACCTAGGGCTATATTTCAGTACGCATATAAGATGTTGATCCTTTTGAAAAAACAAAGGTTTTTTGTTTGTCAATGTCATATTCAGCGCGTTTGTGGGAGGGAGGGTGCCAGCATGATGCTTCAGGGCCGCGGCCATCACAAGTGCTTCAGAGCGATGCCATTCAGTGCCCTTGTTCATAATTTTGTAACTTTGTGTGTTTGCATATCAAATTTCCCAGAAGCAAGTCCCCTTTGAAGGGTATTAACACAGAATTATGGGGGTGATTTTGCTTCTTTCTGAGACATGCAGGCAGAGTGGCTGTCACTGGAGAGACCCTCTTAGTCTGTGTGATGATACCTCATTTCCATGTGGCCCTTTTGCCTGCCACGAGGGCTCACCAGGTGAGCCAACCGTGATTGATTTTAGCATCGATAAATTTGGGGCGTTTCCCTCTAGCCCATTCTAAGCCCTCTAGGCCAATCCTGTGTATCACAAACTAGTTTTCTCTTCATCCAGATTCAATTTGATTTTACTGGTTAGAGTCGGCATTTAGTCAGAGGGACAGAGAAAACGAGTTGCTTCTGGTTACTAGGTTGTCTGTCTCCCACACATGAAATGCAGTGAAATAAAAATACATGCGTTTCCTCGTTCCTAAATTCTGCAGACTCACTCACACCAGCGTCCGGGGCTCAAGCCAATGAAACCACTTCAATGTGATTGGCGTAGAGTGCTAAGCTAAGCTGCCTGCTTTTGGGGTCTTCGTTCAAAAGGAGATGATGAGCAGGACACCAGTAACTCCAGGGAGCTTCCTGGAATTATGCTCACGGCCATAAAAATCAGAGTGGAGACTGATTTTCAGGTCTATCCCGAGAAAATTTCTGTAGAACAAATCCTGCAGAGAGTTTTCAGCCCCTGGACAAGGTTGATAACTCTGAGAAGGCTGCAGAAGCTTTTAATCTTAAAACTGCCAGCGCAGAGAAAAAAGCATCCTTTGTCCATGCCTCAGATCTTTGAAACAGGTTTTTTTCTTTTGCTTTCAATTCTCCTTATAGAGATTGTTTGTAGCAAAAGGGGCTTTGAAAATACCGTATTTCCCCATGTATAAGACGTACCCCTTTTTGAAAATTTTGGGGTCTAAAAACTGAGTGCATCTTATACAGTGGTTGTAGATTTTTTTACTTGCATTTCCTGCAAGTGATGAGTTGTATGAATTTTATGATGAATAAAACTTGAGTTCAGTAACTTTATGTAATACATTTTTTTTTTCAAATTTCAGGCCCCAAAATTAAGGTGCGTCTTATACATGGGAGCGTCTTGTACATGGGGAAATACGGTAAGTGGGGCAGGCTCTTTCAAATAATAAAAAAGGTGACTTGATTATCTGAAAGTTTTACGTGCTTGCAAAGATTCGAACCATGAAAATTCCTTAGAAGAATGGTAGTTTGGGTAAAATGTATTTTTGCTGTCTATGCTTTAAAAAATTATACAGGTTTCAGCTCAGTGATGTTGTAAACAAGATTGCAGGTGCTTTAAGAACTGACTTTCTCCTCAATACTTATTATTTAGCATCTAAAATCAATGCTGTAAACATCACATACCTGCGCATTTCAATAGTCACCAACTTACACCCCAAGAAGAGAAAACAGAGGGATTTTTCTCACAGAAAAAGAGTAAATTGATGAAAATATAAAGAAACACCTTCACAAAGGTGCTTTAAAACATACTTTGAAAGTTTTGAGGTGTTTTGTTTCTTCATACACACGGGAGGAGAGATTGGCTCACGTCTAAGTTTTTCCCATTCCTTAAGTTTCACTCAAAAACCCCCTAGGTTTCTCATTTCAGGACCACCCTCCAACAGGATGGCAAAGCCCTCACCCCCACCTCAGCACCTACAGTGCAAGTCAGCTGCAGGCTACAGTTACAAAGTATCAGAGCAAGATGAAGAATTACAGTATCGTAGTGGCTGGGAGGCTAGATTATAGCTATTTCAGGAGAGAGATTTACAGCAATATTTAATGAATATAATTAGTTTCTTTATCAGTCGGTAACCATATCCACATGTGCGTATGGTCGGATTAAATGAAGCCATTATAATAACCTTACAAAAGGTGACTATTTGGCGATGGCAAGTGTGGCTACACAAAATTGCATTTTCTGGGCGCCGTGCTATTTTTCAGATTGACACAGGTTGTTGGTCCAGTCTGCCTGGAATGTGCCTCCTAATTTGGGGGGCATTTCCCTTATAAAAGAACATGAAAAGATCTCGCTTTGGGATGCAGATATTATTGGAGTTATCAATCTCAGCCTACTTAAAAATATCACAGACTAAAACTTGGGAGCACCGTTCTTTCGCAAAATTAACATTTTCCACCTTGGAGTGATTTTCACACATTTAGTTTTATTGGGAATTTTTTTTATTTTCAGGGATTATTATATAAAGGGTCATTATACAGATAAGCTAAATACTGAAAGATTCAGAACACTAATTCAGGTTTTTAAAGAGTTGCTAAGAAAAAAAATCAGTCTGGAGTTCATGAAAAATGATCAATAGACAACCACGGGTTATTTTAAAGTCTTCACTTAACACTGGAGGCCTGGTAATTTACACATATATTTAATACTGAGGGGATTTTATTATTGGTAAATTTTGGAAGTAAATTTTGCTAATTATTTCTATCTCCACCAATATTTTTCTGTTTTATGTTTTTCAAACTTGAAATAATGTAGGCTAAAGAGAAAAAGTTGTTCTGTCACAATTTAAAAAAGAATATCTGGGGAGGTCAGCAATGCACTGTTAGCATTTTTATCTTGGTAACCTGACTAGACATAGTGCACGAGTATTACAGTTATAAAAAATAAAGAAAGAAAATCAGGATTCTTAGATTTTCTATAGAGAAAAAAAATCTGAAACTGGAGAAATTGTATGGCAATGTTTCTTAGTCTCAAGTATGAATATTTGCTATTAGAGTCTTATCTTGTGCCACTGGAAAACTTAACAATTGCCATCGTACAACTCGGTTTGGCCACCCCAAATTCAGACACCAGCACTCGGAAGAGACAAGGGACCCAATGAGCTGATCCTACAGCCATCGGGTCCAAAGCTAAGCTGAGCATCTCCCAAACGATCTAGTGTTCCTGATGGACTGCCTCAGCATGTGTAGCCCACTGATAAGAGTAGTTATAAACAACAGTGCAATTTAGGGGCTCCCAAGGTGACCCCATGGGGGACTGGCAGAATTGGTTAACCTCCCAGTCTGACTTCCCGGCTTCGGGCATCACTTCCCTGAGTAGACTCAGCCCTTATACAGTCTGCTATCCCCCTTGCTCATGGTCTTCATGAGGTTGGTATTAATGGTTACATATCTGCCTGATAATATTATAAAAGTCTCTCCCACTTGATTTCTCCCTCTACATTATATTTCTTAGCATCTTTGGCACCTGTCATGGCACCTGCCACATAGTAGGTGCTCAGTAAATGTCTGCTGTGTGAGTGAAAGGGTCCATTAAAATGATTCCAATGTTTTCTTTTCTACAGACTTCAGACCAGTGGGCTGTTCAAGACCAAAGACTCCTCAGAGGTAAGTAAGTTTACCTTAGTCTAATGATGGTCCCTAAATTTTGTGGAACATACAGTAAAACCTTGGATTGTGAGTAATTTGGTTTGCGAGTGTTCCGCAAGACAAGCAAACATTTCTCATACATTTTAACATGGTACACGAGTGATATCTTGCAATACGAGTAGTTTGTTTCTGGAACAAATTATGCTCGCAAACCAAGGCAGTACCGTAGTTTCAAGCAATTTATTTTACTTATGACATTGACTGTGACGAAAGAGGAAGGAAGGAGGCTTCAGGAAAACCCCAAATGTCTTGGCACAGGATTTGTTTGTTAATGTCAGGGAAATGTGTCTATCAAGCAACTTTTTGTGTATTTATTTACATGCATAAAAGCACTCAGTTCATGCGATCTGAGAATCCTTTCAGAGCTGGGCAGATAATATGGGCAAAATACAAGGCAGAAGCCTCTTAGGTATATAACATAGCTGTTATTAATTCCTTATTAGCTATTACTATAAAAATTTGAATAACAAAACAGCATGGCTCGCTGTAAAAAAATTCACAGGTACATTAATTAGAAAAACACTTGACTCTATTGAATGTTCCTCTGCTTTCCGCAAACATCAATGCAATTTTAATTTAAAATAACTGATTTGCTTGTAAAATAAATGTTACATACCATTTAAAAACTGACTTTCTAATAATACCTCTGAGTTTTCCTGTGCTCTGGATAGTTAAGTATTTACATATATATTACTAACCCCTATTAATTTTACATTGCCATCAGTGGAGGCCTTAAATTTTATTTTTAGCTAAAGAATTGCTCCTGCCTCAGGATCCACTTCAAGACAAAATTAATTTTAACCTACTAATAGGAAGGTAGAATTTTAAATCACATTCAAATTTTACATTTTCACTAATGCTTTCCTTATAAATTTCCTTCAAAGCTTATATTTAACATGGGATTTTTTGTCTGTTCACTTCATAAACCCTTTTAAGCCTTAGTTTAGTTTAAGTCTTAAGGATTTCTATTTATCTAACTAAAAGTTAATAATTAAACGTGTGGATTTTAAAAATCATAATCCCGTCACATTAGTAGACACTAATTCTATTTAAAAAAAATCACCTACAATTTTTTGGACCATATTTTCATATGGTTTCTTATTGACTTAAACAATCCATGTTTTTAGATACATTTATTAGTCGCTTTGATGGCAAGCTTTGCTGTCAGCTTTCTTACACAGCGCATGCCCAAAATTGTATCTCAACAAACCGTTAACGCTGAAAAAAGAAACCTTCAGAACTTTTCCAAGGTTTAAGACTTAAAGAGTCAGATGCAAATAACCTGGGGCTACGCTGTATGGCCACTGTTGGGATGGCATCCCCATAGGGGATCCTGTTCCTGTGACTGACAAGTCAATCCTATCCCATTTACAAATGTTTCGATGCCTGCGATATTAACATCACTGCCCTCCCTGCTCGAGAGAAGCACCACCCTGTAACTCCTGGCATGGAGCAGTCCCCGGAAATGGCAGCACGCGTAATTGTAACCTCTGCCTCCGTGACAAACAGTGCAGGTGCTCTCCACGGCTCTGCCTTTCATTTCAGTGGCATCAAAGGAAAACTCAAGAACCTCGGAAAATAACTAGCCCCATGTCTCTGATAAAATAAAATGCTTACCCACAGACATAAATTACCATGGAAATAAAGAGAGGACCAGAAAAAAAAAATCACACCGTTTCCGAATGCTCTTAAAGCAGAGGCAGCGGAGTGCTGCGAGCTGAGCCTTGGGTCTCGGGCGGCTTTAATCCAACAGGTTTGCTCAGTCTATGATGGGAGAGCAGGGTCTTTTTAATAGTCACTTCTGTGGATGCCCGCTTGGAAATTTTTGCTCTGGAGACATTCTGAATGTGAGTTTGGCCGTGACAAAATTAGTGCCCCAGTGGGGTTCCAAGCGGCAAACCCAATGCCAGGCAGCCTCCATCCCCACGATTTGCCTGTCCATCGGCTTCCCTTCCTCTTTCCTTCACTCGTTCACAACTCTCTTCTAAACGTCCTTCTTATTTATGCCAGAGAAACAATTCTCATTGAAAATAAACACACACACAAATACATTTAAATTTAAATCCCTTTTTAGCACCTACTCCTTCCTCAGAGGAAACTATTGCAGGTAATGTGTTTCGCGTCTTTGTGGGTCTTTTTTGTACATATGCATGTACAGAAACGTAATTGGTGTGTTTTAAATCACAAATGGGGTCAAACCGTACTTATTGTGTGCAAGTTTTTAAAATGTGAAGAACTTTACCTATCAGTACCTAGAGCTTTGCCTAATTCCTTTAACATGCTGCATAATATTCCATAGTATAGACATAGTTCAGTATTCCTTCCGTGATGAAAATATAAATTGTTTCCAGTCATTTGCTGTAAGGAATACTTGTGTAGGTGTCGGGCTGTCTCCAGGGTTTCAACCAGAGGTGAGGTCGCTGAGACAATGACATGTTTATTTGCTGTTGTACGACTGCTGCCATGTTACCTGCCAAGGGAGCTGTATTGAGTCAAGTCTCACCAGCCTGTACGAGGCTTCTCATTACCTTATACACCCTCTCTAGGTGCTGGGATTGCCAGGTATGTTGCCTTTGGCAAATTCGATGGGTATGAAATGATATCTCATTGAGATTTTTTAATTGCATTTTCCTGCTTGCCCGTGATGTTGAGTTTATCTTCATTTGGATATCGACCTGTGGGTTTCCCGTTCCATCCTTGGCCTTCAGAAAAATAGCAGCTTATTTTAGACGTGCCTCACAAACTTTGAAGTTTGCCCCTTTCAAATGTACAACTCAGTGGTTTTTTCATATATTTACAAAGTTGTATATTGATCACCCTCAAAAGAAATCTCCTACCCATTAGCAGTGACTTCCCATTACCCTCCCTGGCAACCATTAGTTTGTCTGTTGCTAAGGATTTGTTTGTTCTGAACATTTCATGTAAATGGAATCATTCAATACTGTGCATTTTGTGACTGGCCTCTTTCACTTCGTGTATGTAGTATTTTCAAATTTACCTCCGTGTTGTAGAATGGGTCAGTATCTCATTCCTTTTTGTGACTGAATAATATTCCGTGGTATGGATAGATCACATTTGTCTGAATGTTCTTGGCTGTTCTCATACATTATTGAATATTATATATCTTTGAGATCAATATTTGAACTTATTGAAGTTCCAAAAAAGTCCTGTTGCTATTGTGTTTTGGGTTTCATTAAATTTATAAACCAGTTTGGTAGAGAGTACTGCCATAATTATAAGTCTGGGGGTGTAGGATGGCTCTGTATTTATTTGAATCTTCTTTTATGGCCTACTGCTTTCATGGTTTCCTTCATATGGGTCTTGCAAATTTCTCCTAGTGCTACCTGTTTCAAATGTACACTTGATTGCCAGTTTGGGGGAATTGGACCCAATGTTCCATAGAAATTATATAATAAGTGGTGGTTGGTTCCCAGACATAGCCACATGGGTTATGAGTGAGAACCATAGGAGGCACTGTAGTTTGGGGGTCAGGGTTTGCATCCAAAAGGTAGATGATCTGGGGACCTCTTACTAGCTGTGTAACATCGAGCACGTTACCTTCTCTTTCTGTGCTTATTTTGTTGCATGTAAAGTGGTGATAATAGTACCTCCCTCATAGGGTTGTTATGTAGACACATAGAAAGTGCTGAATAAACGATAGCTATTGTTATTCGTGTCTATGAGCCCGATTTGAGATTCAGTGCAGAGCACCTGGTTTATGCACACACCTGACTCCTTGTTTTTCAGCTTTGTGACTGAGGTGAACTTATAAGGAATGGGTTTGGTTTGGTAAGTGAGGTTGGGACCCTGGGAGACTGCCCAGAGGAGGGAGGACACGAGAAGCAGAATGGGATTTAGCAACAGCCATTTAAACACGAGAAGCCTTTTGGCTGCTGCCTTCTCTCCACCAGAGGCTGCCCCAGCATCCTAATAGCTTCCCTACGACCAGACCCCCTCCCCGTCTCTGCAGCCACAGGGATCTCCCTAAAATGTAGATCCATCATATCCTTGCCTTTTCTTTAGCTCTAATGGTTCCACGGTGCCCTCACAACAAGATGTAGGCTCTGGATGTGGTTATAGACTCAGCCTGCTTATTCTCCAGTAATTCCTCCTTTCTCTACTGATCTCTAATTTCTTCCAGTCCCTCCCACCCTCTCCACACTCTCCTCCAATCCTCTAGGTTTCAAGCAGAAACATGTCCTTCTGAATATCTCCCTGAATGCGGGTCTCTCTCCTTACCAGATAAATATTTGCTGTTTTGTTGCTTACATTGTCTTCTAGAATGATTGTCTTTACATAGTTTCTAATAGTGTCCCTGTGTCTGGCAGCTGTCCATATTATGTCTAATTAAATATACTGTGAAGACAAATGTGTCCAATGGATGCACAGATGTTCTTCTTACCCCACGTCTCATGGCCCTCTGCTTACCACACAGAAATATGGTGGAGATAAATACGGTGAGATGTCTATAGGTTGTCTATTGACTTTCTAGTTAATTTCTACCATGCTAGGTAACCCTGCTCCTGCTCCCCAGACACACACATTTTGGTCTCCTGCAGAATTTAACTGCTTAACTGTTGACTAGAAGATAAGTGGTTAGCCCTAGGATTGACAGTCGGGTGGCGGTGCCAAGATGAATGGCAGGGTAAATCGAGGCTTAGGTTACGTTTTTTGTGGAAGTACAGACAGTGATCCTGACTGCACGGAGGGGGCGCAGAGAGGATGGAGTGCTGATCCCGGTTCTAGAACAAATGGGCCTCTGCTCCTGAGAGGAGATGGACGTTTCCAGATCGTGTTCATTTACCCTCCTGGGAACCAACCAGAGGCTCTCCAGGGTTCTCCAAAGTTTCATCTAACTAAAAAATATTGTCACTTTGCACCTCTCTCCTGGAGAGATCATAGGTGTTTTCTGCATTCTGAGCTATTTGTTTAGTCCTTGGAAAAAAGAGGTGGGGCACACAGGCAACAAAATATCTTTGTCAAGTTTGCAATATATTACAGAACTAAGTGATACATGGACCATTCACTTTAATTTCATGTTTGGCGTCTTGAGTTTGGATAATGAGCCTATTTGTTCAAAATCCAATTATCCATTCTATTTTCTCACCCCCCGACCCCATACCAGATACAGTCATTACTGCTTCCCCAAACCACGCCCCAGCGCCCCAGGGCGCAGAAAGAGGGCTTTGTGAAAGAGGTGGGAGGCGGGGCGAGGGGGAGGGCTGGCTGGAAGGGGAGGCATTACTCCAGGTCTCAGAACCAGTGTGCAGGAAGCAGATCAGGAGTGGGCAAACCAAACAGCAAGAGGTTTCATTTGGAGAGAACAGAGGGAGCCCTGAGGGCGAGGGTCTTCAGAAAGGACCCAGTGGAGAGGCAGGAGTGGGGAGATTTTTCAAACCCGTATTCAAAAGGCAGGTCCACAAGAAGAGGGATCAAGAGCAGAATGAATCTTCAAAAAGAACAAACTAAGACATAACTTAATGAAGATACTGAAATGACTCAACCCTTGTTTCCATCAATTAAGGATTGATGGGCAGGGTCCAAATACCTACCCATGAAACGGCCTTGAAATGAGACATTCGGTACCCATCCAATTATATCGGTATAGTCGTCAGCTGGACATCTGTCCTCTCATCAAAGTAATGTGACATTTAAGACACAGAGTCAAACAGATGGCTGTATTTTGCTGAACTGGACTTTAATGAGAAAGTCCAGATTCTTTCATTACAGAGAAAAAGACATTATTGCCTTAGAGGATCTTCATCATGGGGGGAAAAAAAGGTAATGCTACATCAAAGAATTGAAATGGAAAAGGGTGAGAGAGAGAAAAAAAAAGGAAATTTAGATAATGCGAACTATTCCAAAGTCATAACAGAGGAAGCTCAGTCAGGGTCCATTTGAAAATCCAGGTATGAAAGAAAATTCAGCTGACCAGGTTCAGAGCAAAAATCAAGAAATACGGAATGAGGTATTCTTTCTATTAAAAATGGACATATGCAAAGAGGTATAACTACTACCAAATTATCATAGAGGGGAAGATTGCAAAAATGTACTCTCCCAATAACCTCAGCCTTTCAAGCTAACAGGCCCCACATGTCAGTGGTCCTGTCATTTTTGAAAGGTGATGTGGTCTCCTTTCACGAGGAATTTGGTAGGTGCCTACTAACCTAGGTCGTACCTTTGTGAATTTGCCAAAAGGGAAGTGAGTCTTCAGCTGTGTCTCACAACATTTTTTCAGAAATCATCACGTGGGTTTGGGCCTATACCTAACTCAAGAACAACTTTTTACTCTTAGTGATTTAAAAAAAAAAAGCAATTTAAATGGTTTCAAAACTCCTGATTTGGGAGCTGCCATTTCCCCAATAATTATCTGAGTATCATGTAAAAAAGGAAAGCGCAGAGGAGGATGTATGGATAGGGGTGTTTCCCAAAGCTCGTTAATTGAATGCACGTAAATTGTAAACTCATTATAAAGCGGGTGCTTTAATTAAAAATGGCTCCGCGTGATATAATAGAAACAACAAGTGAATGAACTTGACTTAGATTCGATAGCCTCTTATAAAAATAGTTCTTAAGCCGTAGCAGAAGGGAGGGGGGAACGAGAATATTGGAGAATTGCTGATAAATGTAGATGCGTTTCCAGTAATTGTCTTTGAAAGTAAAGCTAAGCATAAGGAGCTTGACTAGCTGAAGAGCAGCATTCCAACAGGGCTATGCGAGCTCCTGAGAATCGAGTGTCTCCAAAGAGGCTTTTATTAGTTCACTGAGGACCAGCTCCCTATCTCATGACATAGACGCTTTCCAATCCGGGGTTTTAAGTGCATCTTCTAATAACTCCAGGCAAAGGAGAAATCAGTTTGCGGGCCTCTAACTTATCAAAATAGCACCGAGCGTCACATCAACATAAAAGGAAGTGATCAGCGAACTTGACTTGGACAAAGACGAAAGGTTCTGAAGCAGCAGGTGTGAGAATGATTACATCGCCTTGGATGTGTCTACTTAAGTGTCTACCTTCATGGGTCTACTTCCCTACTTGATATTTGAGTCCATTTCGTTATAAAACATAAAAAAAACAGGCAATTTTCAGGGCTCTTTATAGCAGGATAAATAGAAAATCAGCGTTCTTTTTTTTTCTTTTAAATACTGTTATTATAGACTTGACTACTGTTGAGGTATATTCTTCTGGATCTTTCAATGTGCATGTAGATTTTGCAGCAAAATGAGATTGTACTGTACACACTGCTTTGTGATCTGCTTTTACCGGTCAATGACTTCTATGTTTTCATTTAAGTAAATGTTCATTACTGATCTTCGGGCTGTGCTTGGATCACACACTTGAGCCCAAATATCCCTACGAGGGTGCCCTGCAGGGCCAGTTTCTCTGCCAAAGGGCCCACCTTTTGGACTTGTCGGCTTGTTTCCAGTTCTGCAATTTTTTTTTTTTAAAGATTTTTATTGGGGAGTTGGGGGGATGGGAACAGTGCTGGGGAGTTGGGGGAAGGGGAACAGACAAGTTGCTGTCGTTTTGTTCTTCAGTCTAGTTGTGGAGGACGTTGCTTCACTGGCCCAAGCTGGCACCATCATTGTGCTCTTCCCGGGTGAGGCAGATCAGTCGCCGGCTTCTGGACGGCCGCTCACGCTGGCTGCTGGCTACACACGGTAGCCCATGGCAACCCACTGCCACGGGCTGCAGCCTACGCCGTCACCGGTGACTCACAGCAGCTCAGCTCCAGGTTGAGCTGTTGTTCAGCATCTTAGCTGTGGAGGGCAGTGTCACTGGCCCTCATATGTGGGATCTGAACTGGGGCCCTCTGGCGTCCCAAGCCAGTTTTTAACCATCGCGCCATTCGGCCAGCCCCAGTTCTGCAATTTTTGATTCATCATCAAAAGATTCTTCTTTTGCTTGGATGGTCTGTTTTTATCTTTTTGGGTAGACATTAAGTGATTTAGAGACTAAAGGATACATTTACATAGCAACGAAAATGGCTAATAGTAAAAAAGCCAAATTCAAGTTTTCCTAACACTGTGGCGTCGTTTACTCGCACCCTTCTTGTAAAATCATAAATAGTCTCTATGTGGACAGGTGGATTTAACATCAGGCTTATTTCAACATTTCCTTCCCCATTCTCATGCTTTTAATACTACGCGGATGAATACAAATTTTTGTTCATAACATCCTTTAATAAAAAAAATGAGATTAAAGATTCAGTTCTTAGTGGTTTGCTTTGTCTCCAAATAATGCTCCTGATAAGTGGTCAGCATGAATATATGCTAATGTATTATAATAATATGAGGTCATTTTCATTGTCCTCATTCCTGTAGAGAGTTGTGAGTTGCTTTTCTATATTGTACCTCTGATCATCGTTCCAAAATAATGATGAAAATGGGTTCGTAATCCAGGTGTCAATCATTTTCTCAACCTCTCTGATTTTTGTGTAGGTATGTGAAAAAAAATCAGAGAGATTTATTTTATCTGGGGCAGAATTTAATAAGCCTTTTTAACTGATATTAACAGCAGACCATGCAATTATAATTAGATAAGAGCTTTAATTCTATTTAAAAATTAAGTACTCTTAAAAACTAGCAGAAGCCTGTATTAGTGTTACTGTCTGTGAGGTATTTATCAAACAAATATATTATTACTCTCTAGAATTAGATATTGAGATTTATTATAATAAAACTAACATTTGGAAATAGAAAAATTTTACAGAGAGCTTACTGTGGATCAGGCACTAGAATAAGTAAGTACTCGGGGAGAATTATTTTATTTATACCCCCCAAAAGCACTTGAAGGACAGATATTGTTATTGTATCCATTTTACATTTGATACAAAAATAGAAAAGTTCAAATGTGTTTTATTGTGGGGGGAGGTGAATGTAATTATGTATATTTGTTGAAGAAACAAAAGTAGTAAGATACTTAGCCAGCGCTACTTTCCAGAAGTGTCTATTTTAGAATAACCCTCTGGAGGAATTGGCTACAGTAAGTTGGCTGCATAGGCCTGGGGGGGAGGGGGACGGATACTCACCTAAGGCGCAGCATTTTATTCCCTAAATGGGAGAGGCCAGGAAATCAGTATCATTCGAGCCCCCTGAACTTAGCCTTAGGTATTGAACTATCCAGTCACTGAGGATATTGTATATGAGGCAGTTTAGATGAACAGACCTTTGAGGGTCTTCCTAATAGATATCAGTTGGAAGGACTGCCCCTAATATTGGAAGAAGCCTTTTAATGGAACGCAGGACACTGAGTGACTATTTGCCCATGGGCCTAAAATGTGAATGTTGGAGATTATCAAGTAGGTATCATTATACCTACCTGCTTCAAACCAGTTTCGTACCAGCCTTAGAAATAATGTACCTTAGAAATTGTGTCTCAGTAAACACCGTGCCTGCAAAGAGAGTTGACCAGTGAGGCCCAGTATCCAGCGTGGCCCCTAGCACATAATATGTGCTCACCAAATCATTTTTTTAAATGAAAGAATGAATAATAGACAGTAAAAAAATCCTGAAGTATACATTGTCACATTTATAATGAGTTACACATATTACTTTAAAAAGATTTCTGTTAAAATATAGCTAATATTATATTTGTGTCAGGGGTCTACCATAGTTACTCAACATTTATATAGCTAATGAAGTGATCACCATAAGTCCGGCAACCATGTGACACTGTACCACGCTATCACAATATTATTGACTATATTCCCCATGCTGTACGTTACATCCCATGACTTGTTTCATACCTGGAAATTTGGACCACTTATTGCCTTTGCTTTTCTTATTTGGAGATGCTTTAGTGTCTCAAAAGAGGAAGAGAGGCTGCAAAAACAAACACTGCTTTAATTATTCGACTTTTATTTTGTGTTGGATGTTGTTCTGGACGTTGGAACTTCATAGATGAACTTCCAGTCAGGCTCCCCTCACTGGGGCAGTAAACAGAGGCTTGAGTTAGGCTCCGCACTGGCAACTCACTGAATGATCAGACGGCAGGATTTGATAGTGTCGATCTGTGTGGCTCAGATGCTTCCTAGATACTGTTTAAACCCAAAGCATAAGCAGTTACGAACCTGGAGAAAATCGCACTAAGCCAGATTACACAAGGTCAGTCTGGCTTTCCAAGTGGCCGGAATGTTGGCTTCTACAGGTTCAAGGTGGCTTTCCTTTGGGTTTCCTATGTAACCAACAAAGGAGAAAGCGAGCAACGCGAGCAAAGATGGGGAGAGGACACAGTCCCTGTGCCTCCCTGGCTAGTCACGCTGCAGGCTGCAGTGTGCTTCTGGCTTTGTCACGGAACCAGGAACCTTCCATGTCACGGGAAGCCAGAAGGCGAGGACGCTCAGCCCTGGCAGGGGTCAGGGCCAGTCGGCACCGAAAGCTCTCCCCACTGACAGGCATGGCGATTCTTGGCTCAGACCTTGTGTCCTCTGTCCTTTTTGTCCTCTGTCACAGGGCCCAGGCCTGGCTTCCTCCCAGGTTTCTATTACCTCCATGATTCACTGTGTGACAAGAGCAAGGGGCATTGCAAGGAAAAAGATGAACCTCTAATAAAACAGAACTCTTGCCGTGGGTCATTGGGGGAGCAATTTAAACTCTGTATCTGAGTTTTTGTATCTGTCAAATGGGGCTGAAAATACTTCTTTCTCGTATGACTGTTGGAAGCGTTAGAGAACATAATATATGTAAAGGGAGCCAGCAGACATGGGTCATCAGATATCATTTTTCCTGTTATTATAATTAGTCGTCTGCAGTGACATGGGTTCTCCTTTTCCCTTCCACTGTTGACCAAACCTCGGTGGCTGGAAGGGCACCAGGGGACTCGCCCAGCCCAGCCACCCAGAGGGTAGGCTCAGAATCCCAATTTTGTCCAATAACAGTTGCCTAACTGTAGCTTAAGTTTTTACAGGATTAATTGCCTCTCCTTTATCATTGGACTCTTTTTCTTTCCCTTTGGCCTTTATTAAAATGATGACAGAAATGAATAGTAAGTACAATGCACACAGGATTTCATGTCACCCACGAGAGCATACATTAGTGTGGGGTGGCTGACGTAAAATGAGTGAGATTTGAGTACGGGAAAAACAGAATGGACCCATCCAGTGGGGTCTACAGAAGTACTTTCTAGAACCTAAATGATTGACTTGGCCTTCAAGTTCATGAAGTCCCTCCCTTTAAATCTCTAACCTTTGGCTGTAGAATCTAGGCTTACCAATTTTCATCCCCCATGGCTGCATGCCAGCCTTTTCAATAAAGAGAGCTTCCTCTGAAAACCAACCAGGGGTCTGCACCTAGGAAAACACGCGCCCCAGAGAGCCCACGCTGAGGGCTAACCCAGAGCCCAAATCACTGCCCCTTTCTTTCATTTACCTTCTTGTATTAATAATGAATCATACTGGACTAGAAGGCAGTTTTCACAATTCTCCTGGCTTTGGCTAAAATACTCGAAGGGTTAACACATCATCACCAGTTCTTCCACTGTAAGACCAAGAACCGTTAAAAAAGAGTAGAGGTCCCTTTATCTGTTTTCTTTTTAAAAATTTAAATATGGACCACATCTGAATATATACTGAATCCTCAGACATATTATAAAAACATTGGAATCAAACAATCATGGTTCATTTCTGGCCTTTGATTTTTATACCCATGCATGTTAAAATAAAATTTAAAAAAAAAAGAGGGGGAAAACTAAACATGTGTGCTGCCTTTTAATAAAGACCATATTAAAAATTCAATAAATAGCAATATCTCTGATCTCTTAACAAAAGCTTCTGGTGTACAGGAAATTAAATGAAAAAAAAAACTTGTTAATCCTTTTTGATTTTTGTACATTGTAGCTAGAAGCAGAATTCTTTACAGATTTCTCCTTTTTTTTTTTTTCTTTTTAACATTTTTTTAATCTTTTCTCGCACCAACGTTGTCTGGGCAACACTCTAAATGCAGCTTTATTCTTGGAAACATTTAAAACTGAAGGGGGGTGTGTGTGTGGAGGAGTGAGCGAGCAGTCCTGGCATTGTCCCCTCCTGGTGGCCTTGCACGGAGGAATCCACCTCGAACCAGGTGATAACCCGATAGACTTACTTTATCTTGTCTTTTACTGGCCTCCCTGAGCCTGCCAACACTTCGTCTGGCTGCGAGGCATTTTAAATGTCCCCCCTGAGCCCTAACCTCACCCCCTTTCTCTTCTTGTCAGCTGGAATGTCTCGGAGCTGTCAGAAGCTTGTTGCTTATTGATGTTTCCGTGTGTTTTATGTCTTTTCTGAGATATGACAGGCCCTGACACACTGTGCTGATTTCAATCAGGCCGCTTCTGGAGAGGCCTAAGATTTTTTGAGTTGCACAATCCACGTCTCGGGTGTACTTCAGAGGCCTCTGTCTAATGAAAATGTTTCGGGGGTCGAAATTGAGGCCTGATGCTCCGCAAACAGCAGCAGAGGAATTCACAAGGCTTGAAAAACACGTGTGTGCGCATGCATGCGCACGCGTGCGCGCACACACACACACCCGTAGTCCCCCTGACCCCCTCCTTTGTTATAAGAAAAGCAAGAACAGAAAGTGACCTCATGAGCCAAAGGTTCTGACACTGAATGAAATCCCTTTAGACCTGAACTGACAGGCTAGGCACGGCTTTAGATTACGTTATCACATCTCAGAGCGAGGCTTGTCTGCACCTCAGGATTCCCTGCGTGGATAGATCTGGTGGTTTGGCCCCACTGCCTATTAAGTCAAGTTCTGATGACTTGTCGAGAATGAAAAGCCTGTACACAGAGGGCGGGAATAAAGGGGGAGGGGACAACTGCCAGACATGGAAGACAACGCGGAGCTGGTGGCGAACGCGTGTTTGTTACGTACAAGGCCGGCCGAGTGGAGCTGAACAATATTAGGGAATTCTTCTTGGTAAGATCGTATGTGATTTCCTGGAACGTACACAAACGGCTAATTTTATCCCCTGTCGGACATATTTAAACTGGGTGGATGAAGGGCTCTGGGTACCAAAGGCATTTTGTTTAGCCCACATCAACACATGGATTTAAAGGCCACCATCAAATGCATTCCTAAAAACCTGAGCAAGAGTGTATGACACGCGCACCTTTGGGGTATGTGTCTGGCAAGTTGCACACACTCGATCTAGTCAAATGGTCTCCCTGTGTCCAATTTAATAGAGGGATGCTGAAGTCTTATTCCTCGGAAGTAGGGTGGTGTTTCATGACAGGTCTTTGCGTTTTAAACGTCAAGCGGTGCGATTAGCATGAGCTTCTGCCTAAGTCAATAAGGCCCGGATGCTGAGGACCAGATTTCAGGAACTCTCCGTGTTCTTTGGGGTTTTCTTTTCGACATGACAATGCACCCCTCCTGGCTTGCAATTAATATTTGTGATGCAAATAAGGATTTCTGGGAGGATGGAGGGGAAACCCTTAAATCATAATATTATGCCAAAAGCATCTAGAATGAAAATATTTCTTGAAGGATAAATATATCCAAAGAGGAACAGGTATGAATCAAAGAATCTCAAAAATAATCTTTTTTGGATTGGTTTTCTGTGTAAGGAAAGCGGGAAGTTGGGCAGAGAAAAGAGACTCCTGCATGTCGCCCCGGGGCTATATGTGGGTCACAGCCTGGTTCCTTGTGCTAATGTTTAAAAAGTGAGAGTTCATATTAGAATACAGATTTGGGGGCCTCTCTGGGAAAAACAGACCAGTCTAGAAATGGGAACAGTGCACAGCAGCCTCCATTCGACTAGCCCTGCATACTCCAGAGGCCATCGCCGAACCCCTACTTTTGTCTCCTCTCTACTTAGGGTCTGGCTGCCATAGCACCTGGTTTAAACAAAACCAAACAAGTCTAATTTGAAGCCAGGCAGCCTTGTATTTGGGTCAGCTCTGCCACCTGCTAGCCGTACACCACAATGTCAAGTATAAGTCCCACCTCAACTAGTACGTTGATGATTAGTAGACATTACAAATGCGTGATGCTGGGCTCACAGAAAAAAATCCAGGGCTCACACACAAAAAAAGTCTTTTCTCCCATCCCCTCTTTGTGGAGGGTAGAAATCTGACCACCCTTGGGCTTGCTCTGTGTCTCCGTCAGGTTTTTCACTGTGCTAAGTTAGAGTTTTAGTGATTTTAGCTTGAGGGGAAAAAAAAAAAAAGATTGTCTGCGTCTAAGCCACACTGAGTGAAAATTACTGCTAAAAAAAGTGTTCCTCCACCTTCATTCCATTTTTGAAAATGTTATATTTTTTAACAATATTAATATAATGACAGTATCATGTGTTTATTGGGTTAGTCTGTATTTCATGACTTAGTATCGAATTTATGGCTTGTTTCTACCAGCACTGTCACTATCCATTTTTGTTCCCATTTTTTTCATTGGCTGGAACGTTGTCATAGGACTATTGCCTGCCTGTGACAAGGGGCTTCTGCAACTATTATTTCAGGTCTGCTTATCAACAGTCCCCACATCTCCCCCAATTATTATTTTTTAGAACAACTATATGATCAATGTAACCCCTTGGTCACCAAAGGGTCCCTCCCTCTCAGCCACTCTAAGAATTCTGAGATGCTGTGCTATGAAGTCAGAGAATTAGGAAGGTGCTCAGAAAGAGAGCTGTCACTCTGAAAAGACGGTGGGAGGAGGCAGGGGATAATGCCTTCACACTCTGGTGTTAAGATAGAAATTTATATTGGTCCTGACTCCTGACCCAGCCCCCGCAAACTGCAGCCCGGGAGCCACAGCTGCTGCTGACCCTGGAAGGGCTGGTTGGGAGAGAGAGCTGTCTGGGAACTCCCCGAGATCACGGGGCTGCCAGGCTTTCCGAAAATGACTGCCAATTTGGCCTAGTCTCAGCTGACTGCGTGCCCAGGAGGGAGGGAATGGCAGTAACAAAGCAGTTTAGTGGAGAAAGATATTGCTTCAAGCTCCCAAGGCCTCCAGCCTATTTTATGACAACATTATTCACACATACACACACACACACACACACACACACACACGCGCGCGCGCGCGCGCGCGCGCACGCACGCACATGCTCACACACATAGACATGTGGCCGCTCATATGATAATCAGGATTATATATAATCTTTTGGGCACAGAATGAATGATCTAGGCCCAAACCGGAAATGTGATAGCTTAAAGCTAAAATTCAGATTATCCCAGGAGCGGTGGAATGCTTTGGCATTTTTTTCTTCTCTAGTTCAATAATGTCAGGATGGAACCTTCAGATTAATTATACTCTGCTAAATTTTGGCATTTGAAAATATTCACGCTTTAAAACACACACACACACACACACACACACACACACATTTTGACATTCCATAGGAGAGGAAACAGGTAATGGGTGGGGAGAACTTTATATACAGAGGGTGCTAAAAAAATGTCTATACATTTTAAGAAAGGAAAACTGTATTACAATTGTAATAATGTATACCAATAACCAAAGATGAATACAAGTCACGTGTGACTTCTGCAATTACAAGAGCTGCTCAAAGTGGTTCCCATCAATGTCCAGGCACTTCTGATGATGGCGAACTACTACTTGAGCAACGTTGACCAAAGTGTCCACTTGGATACATGTTTTTGGCACCCCCAGTATTTTCGAGTAGTCTCCATTTGAGAAGCGCCATACCCACGTTTGATCATGATAGTGAGAAAGCCGCTATGCCTTCTAGTGAACACAACTGAATTTTACTTTTTGCAGTAAGATTAAGAAATATTTATCAAGTGCTTGGAATGCTCACGTGTTTGTGAAATAGTCACAACCATGTGGAAAGCCGGAGGAACCACTGTCCCCACTTCACGGACGGGAAGACTGAGGTTGGTGACATCAGACAGCATCCTTAGAGCCACACAGCGTACAAGAGAGCTACCGTTTTCATCTGGACTTTCAGATGTGCACCCTCTAATTTTATTAAATTATACAAGTTTGTATAAATAAACTGCCTACGTGTCAAGGCCCTTTATAGCAGGATTTTGTTATGTAAGCACCTGGAGATACCTTAAATATTTTATACACATTTCTAGTAGTAGTATAACGTTTTGCAATACACTTGAATTTTTTTTTATTAAAGTATAGTTGGCATACAATAGTATATGAATTTCAGGTGTACACCATAGTGATTCAACATTTATATACCTTACGATGTGATCGCCACCCTAAGTGTAGTCGCCATCTGTCACCATGCAAAGTTATTACAGTATTATTGACTCTATTCCCTGCAGAGCATGGTTTTTCAAAATAAAAATAATAACAGTTAATAATACATAGACCAAACTAATAGATTTTATTGCAGAGGTGTTCCAACAGCCTCTGTCTGCTGTACAGTCTCTAAGACACAGGTACAGAAAGCAAAACCGTCTCCAATCCATTCTACCCACGGAACCCTTTCTCTTCACACTTTCTGAAAATTGAGATTCAAATTTCAAGATGTGATCTCAAACACTGGGAGGGAGATAATTCAGTCTTTCCTCCCTCGTGCAAGTAACTGCATCTACGATTGACTAATTACAGGGAGAATTGGGCATTCCATGAAGATTAGGGGCAAGCAGCTAATTACACCCACAAGTGGCTAAGCAGCTACAATTAGCTGTTTATAGGAGCAATTATTGGTGTAGCCAATTTTGCACCCCCAAAATAATTACAGGTGCAAAACCTCACATGCCGTCAGAAATTTTCTCTTTCAGAAACGCTGGCCCTGTGGGTGTGGGTTTCGCCATTCATTCGCCTAGATACAAAAATAGCCAGAGATCCCAAATGTAAGATGCCCAAATGGTATCAACTTTAAAACTTTGTTTAAGAAATAGATTTTTATGCTTGAAAAGGCTATCATGAATTTCCTTCATATGCTGTTAATACTTGAAGCATTAGAGAAGTATAGCAATAGAGAAAGCATAAGGTACAAGTTTCTATTTTCTGATAATTCGCTAATATTTTAAATTATACTGTATTTTAAAACATGTTCTAAAATATGATCCAAGCCATAACATATACTAAAAGTGTTACTGTTCAATTTCTGTTGTTTATTCCTTGACCTTGAATCAGCATTCCTTCATGTACTCAATAAGTGTTTTTGGAATTCCTAATATATTCCAGTATTTTCCGGATGTGCAGTCATGAAAGGAAAGGCACTCATGGGTGATTTTTAACCTTCCCAGCTTCCTGAAATTTATATTCCGCTCTGAGCAGCTTAGAAATCTAGATATGATCAGAGTTTATTTTTGGCTCAGAATGGAAGCCAATGACACAATTATTTTAATATACCACCCCAAAATAAACAGATGTATACCTCCACCCCCAAAACAAATAACAAGCTACAGAAAAAAAAAATCACTGTTGGTGTTCAGATATTTTCAATTTGCCTTCTAAATCATACAGTAATATGATTTTTTTACATGGCTGCATTTTTATCTTTTTATAGCTTAGGAGTTTCTCACTAAAGACAAGAAGTAGTTTTGGTTGTCGTGCTGTTCCACTGTGGATTATTTCAATAATTATTTTCAAGGAGTCGCAGTGCAGGCAGTAACCGATCTGAGTCAGTCATGAGCCGTTATTTCAAAGCTATGATGCCCTCTGTTTTGAAAAGCTAAGCATGAGACTTAATGAGATTGTGATCTCTTCATGACTGTGTATTTGCAGAAATGAATCAAAGTCACGAAAAACTCCAAATCCTTTTGGTTGAGTCATATAGAGAAACTATTGTTTGATCAGCAAACGGAGTTATTTATAAGCAGAGAAGGGAAGGGAAGGGAAGGGGGGGGAAACGGGGTGCTTGGCCTCGGTGGAAACACAGCGCCATGATGTCGACTGTCACTGCAGAGCTTCTGAGTTCTTCCTGCGCCTCTAATTCATTTCTCTGAGCCTTAGGGAGGTGTTTCCATCCAGGAGCAGCAGGGCCTTTTCTGGGGAGACCACGGAGACCTGGGCTTGAATCCCGGCTCCCCCACTTGCGAGCCCTGTAGCCTCATGCAAATTCCTCAGCCTCTTGGAGACTCAGTTTCCTCGTCCATAAAACCCATAAAAGAAGGATCATCATTCCGTCCTCGTGGGGCTGCTCTTAGAAGTGAGGCCATTTATGGTATCCAGTGGGGACCTCGGCTTCTGTCTTCATTAAATAAGAGGGATCAACTTCATAAGCTCTAACCTTTAAAAACTGAAATCAGTCAACACCCTGAAGTACTCCTGGGCTTACTCTCTTTACAAAATGTTATTCGCGACAGCTAACTCTACTTGGATCGCAAGAAAGGACTGTCATTAGCTTATTCAGTCGTTCCTTGAACAAATATTTATTTAGTAGAAAAAGATCTAATACATTTATCACTTGTTGGGCACTTGGCCCGCTTTTAAACCCATTACGTATATTAATTCTTACAACCACCTTTGTGAAATAGGGACTTGTATTCGTCCCATTTAAGTGATGTGGAAATTGAGTCATGGATAAGTTCAGTGCCTTGGCCAAGGTCATACAGCTGGAAAGTGGCAGAGCCAGGGTCTGAACCCAGCAGTAGTCTGCCGTAGTACCCACTATGTCCAGATCGCTCGGGGATGGGTCTAGACATACACAAACCAAACAATTAGAAGGGTTGTCCGAGAATCTTTCTCATTGTTGGAGAGAGGTCAGGCTAAGTCTGCACCAAGGAGACATTGTGCTGTGAAAAGTGCCTTCTAGTCACAACACCCATTCTACCACCTCATTGTTATATTGTGTTTCCAGGTAGAGAGTGAGTTCCCTAAGGTGCCTCCTCTACCTGTCAGCTGGCGCATAGGTGCTTCATGGACCTGTACCGAGGGATAGAAAGCATTCCAAGATGAAAAGCATGTCATCCTGCTGGAAAATACAGTGCATCGCCTAAACTACTGGGTTGTCAGAAAAGTCATGATGCATTTTTGCAACGAAAAACAGAAAAAATACGCATGTCATGACTTTTCCGACAACCCAATAAATATTTAATTCATTTAAAACATTGTTCACTTTTAGGAGGAACTGTGGATCTGTACTGTGGTAGAAAAGGGTAATCGGGATGAAATATATACTGATGGAAGAACTGACTCTGGGTGGTCAGCGCACAATGTGATCCATAGATGATGTGTTACAGAAATGTACACTTGAAATTGGTATAATTTCACTAACCATTGTCACCCCAATAAATTTAATTAAAAAAAATGCTTAAGAGTGGAAGAAAAAGTTCATTGGATTCAATTCCCATAGAAAAACCACCAATGCAAATTGTAGCATCTGTTTCACATGCATATTAAAACAGGCGGTGTATTAATAGAGAGACTGATTGGTGAGAGGCCAGGAAATCCTACATGACTCTTAACCGAGCTCCCAGCATGGCTTTCAGTCTGGCTAGGTCAGGTTTGGCACGAGTGTCTCCCTCCTGCTTTCCTGGGGCCCGTCATGTAATTTGGAACAAGGTTACGTTACACGGTCTGGCTTCCCCACATTAAGTGAACCCGGGGTGTATCGGAAAACAGATCAGTTTTGAAATCTTTACTTTGCATGTAAAGTTAAATACCTCTCAGAATCAGCTTTGGGATTCCAGCCAGAAAACACTGGAGTGTAAAATAGGGAGGATTAAGCCATCCAAACAGAATCTAGTGACTAGAAATCCAGCAAACGTTCTACTGCTTTCAAAACAGAGGGATCATATGAAACTGGAAACACTTAGAAATTCTAACTTGGGTAGTGATCTGCCCCCCGCCCCCCCGCCCAAATACAGCTGACCTAAGGAGAGACAAAAATGGCCATGAGCTTGTTTAAAAGAATTAGCCATCTAATTATTACCTTCCTGTAAACTAGTGTGCTATTGTCGGTACTTGGAAAACACTTGTGACTTGAAAATTAAATTTTTTTTAAACTTTATTGGGGTGACAATGGTTAGTAAAGTTGCATAGATTTCAGGTGTACAATTCTATAATACGTCATCTATACATTGTGTGCTCACCACCCACAGTCAGTTCTCCTTCCCTTACCATATGTTTGATCCCTTTTACCCTCAGAACACTAAATTTTATATTCACCAGTAACATAAAATTGGCACAACTGTATCCATTTTTGAAAAATAATATTCCTAAAAATTATAAAACACATAGCCACCAATTTGATCTGAATTCCTTTTAGGGATTGGAGATGCTGACAAGATTTTCTCTTCCTGCCAAATGTCTTTTCCAAAACATGTGGCTTGTGCTGTTCCTGTGATGGGCAGGAATCTCCATGTTCAAGAGCGAGGGTCTTTACTGGTGACCATGGACCGTTTTCCAGGGAGTTCAACGAAATCATGTGTGTTTGTCCTAACTTTTAGTCTATTTTCAAAGGCATTCATGACTCACAGAATAGACAGAGCCCCCTATTTGAACAGACTTATCTGAAACAGGTACTGGCTGCACCCTCCAGAGTGAAACACAGTCCAGCACTGACCTGAAATTTGATTTTAGGATTCTGACACTTTGTGAGATGAATGGGGCCTTCGGGCGATGGACTGTTTCCTATAACCATGTGCTACTCCTGTTTCGGCCACTTTTCTCCTTGCTCCTTATTTATTTAGTGACTGAATTTCAGCTGATTTTCATTGAGGCTGATGTTTTTTGTTGCTACGTCATGGTCCTGGTGACTTCCCCTCCACTGCCAGCCTCTGTGGCTTAGAGAATGTCAACAAGGGTCACCATTAGCCTCAACCAGAACAGTCAGGAAAATTGTCACCAAAAATGTATGGGGGCCTTTCAAACCCCTAGCAGGATTTGTTTTAAGATTTTGGGTGGTACTTGTTTTCATGCTCTGGGAGCAAAGAATTCCCATCTAGGATGAGACACTTTCCAACTCTCTGGCAGCAACACAGACACACAGATCCCCTGGGTGGAAGGAGGCGCCCAGCCGAAAGAGTGTACTGTCGTCTTTCTCTAGGAGATCATTAAAAATTCAAACAACCCTGCCAGAGACACAACCATGTCACCCCCTTGGGCTGTGCTTAAAGTCACGGCCACCCACACCCACACATTCCACAGCGTGGAATACAAAGTCCTGCCTCTGCTGGGGTCAGCCTGCACTTTTCCTGATCCCTTTTGTCCCTGTCCCAGCCCCACAAAACTACATGCTTCTCAATACACACATTGTATGCATGACATTTCCTTACATTGTGACCTCCTGGGTATATAAAACCTCTTACCTCCTATATCTGCTTGACCAATATCTACTCTGCTTGGCCCTTTATTTTTTTTTAAAGTTGAGATATAATTTACCTATAAAATTGTGTATTTTGAAGGTGTATGATGTGTTGATTTCACCCATTTACATACTGCGGTATGATTCCCACCATAGCTTTAGCTAATGCCTCTATCTCGTCAGCTAATTATCACTTCCTTCTCTTTTGGGATGGGACCATTTAAGATCTATTCTCTTAGCAGTTTTGAAGTGTTGGCTATAATCCCCACCAGCCATGAGAAGAGCATTATATGCCAGCGTGGAGGGGAAACTGCCTCCCTCCACGGTCCCACGCGTGACCAGGCCACATGCTGACAGGCGTTACCAGAGGTCTTCCTTTACACAGATCTCTGAGGGAATTAGCATATGGGAGCTGGAAAGCTGAGGTTGGGTTCTGGTTTCTGGTAAAGCATAAAAGACGCCACCATTTCTTTGATTTCTGGTTTGCAACGATCTGGAGACTTTCAGATAGTTTATAACTCACTCTGTTCAGAATGTGACACTCAACAAAAGGCAAGAGTTTGGGAACGTGTGTGCAAAATGAGCTGGAATTTTCCCCAGAGGGAGAAAATACTAATACAAGAAAAATAACCCTCTGTTATGACCGGAGTTCTACTAGAAACCAAGGTGGGCTGTGACTGAGAGTTGAAGTAGTGGGTTTACTTTGTTTGTAGCCTGAATTCTCCAGGTGGTCCGTGAATACGCCAGGGCAGCTTAGTAGGCAGCAGTTTTGTTTCTTGGTTTGTTTCCATGGGAACCTTCTCCAAAGCGTCACTCACCCTGAGTGGGAAGAGAGGGGATGTCAACCAGCATGTACCTTGTCCATGCGCCCGGCTACCTGGCTGCTTTTGTTCCAATTTCTGTTCTGATCAATTCCCTCTTACTGCTTCCCTGTTACGCTTTTGTTAGTGGAACGTCACTTTGATCTCGTTATGGCACAGCCTTTCGATATGAAGTGTTGCCTGAGCCCCGCTAAGGTTTTCAGCGATTGAGGTGCCTGCCCAAAGGGGCGTCATCTCAAATGTGGTCTCACCTTCGAGGCAACCAGTGGGCATGACTTTCGATGTGTAGGGCGGCTGGTGGCTCGCAGCCGCGGCTGCATTAGGCGAAGCTGGGGAGGTTTAAGTGCCGTGGTCAGCCCCAGGGAATTTGTGTTCATGGTCTGGAGTGACGTGGAAACTGTCAACCTTTTAAAAAACATTCTAGATTATTCCAACATGCCTTAGGTTGGGACCCGCTGTGGGAACTTTTTACAAAACAGAAAGCATTAACAAGGCTTATTCCTCTGATTCTCCAATTTCAATACTTTAAAATAGCATTTTATTTTTTATCAGTCACTGCAGACAAGGAATAGAAAAGGGCCCTGTTATCTACCAGATAATGGCATCAGGCACGCAATGTATAAACATTCAGGAGAGCATGGTAAAAAACGACACCTTCCTCAAACAGTCAGTTGCTAATCTCAGTTGCTTCAAATACATTTCTTTCCATAAATAAGCCAAGTCTCTCATTTTAGCAGGCCATAAGCTCTCGGGTAAGCCAGTAAAGCATGAACATTTGCAGTGCGCATGCCACAGGGTGTCGGAGGTTGTAAACAGTTTCCCTAAAGTTGTTGCTGACAACGCTGTATATATTTTGATTGTTGGCTACACAAAAACCCCTCAGAGGCAGAAACACGGCTCTTCTCCTTTTGCACTGACAGCCGAACCCCTGGTAAGGGCGTCTGGTTGTTTATCTACAGTAAAATAGAGAGAACAGTGCACGTTTTAATCACTTCCCTGTGAAGACTTGGGATTAAATTAAAATCCTACTTAAACACTGCATCACTATTTTATATTTTAAGGCCTGGTGAGTCTTTTCCAATTCTTCGGAAAATGAGTTTAGGCGTGGAAAGAGATAAGCAACAGTGTCTAAACTTCTCTGCTCGACCACCACGCAGACATGCGATGGATGGATGATTGGTGATTGGCGGACAAATTTCCCTGTCAAGATATTTGATGGAAGGGTTCAGAGCTCCACAGAAGAGTGAACTAGGGGCGTGAAATCCAACCATGATGGAAGTCCGTCCCTGGCTTCTCAGTGAAGGGACAACCATGAGGTCCGCCTAAGTGAGCACTCTGAGTTTTCATACATGGTTTATTTGTGACTCTTGGATAAACTGCCAAGCATCATTTATTCCTACTCAGTTTAGTCTCCAGCTTAGAAGGGACTCCCAGGATAGTTCCCTGGAATAGACAACTTTCCTTCTCCTGGGCGTGGTCCTTTTTTCCTCCTCAGTTCACCTCACCTGGGGCACTTTTAAGAGATACCTTGAATGTACTGGAATGGGTGCCCTGCTGTGAGGCCTGGGGATGTGTGCATTTTTAACTGGCCATTGTGGATCCTTCATTTTGTTGTCCAGAGGAGCTGCATGCCTCCAGGAGCACTCAACAGACGTTTCCACACAAAGGAGAACTTACGAAAAGAAATGCCTGGTTTACACACCCCTCGTGTGTGGCCAAGTCCAGCAGACCCTGGTATAGAGGGACGACTGTGCAAAAATCCCTAACTTAGAAACACCTGGTTTTGGGCAGATGTGCCATTGGATCAAGTCCTTCTCTATCTTCCTCCTCTCCCCAGACTTTCCACTGGGGCTGACTGAGTTACACTGTGGGGACTCTGAGCTTTTACATGATGTGAGGGGTCAGAATTATAGGGAAGGAAGAGACAGCAAAGAAAAAAGTTAGGGTAGGACTCTCGAATGGGCAGCCAGCAGTGTTTTCATTATTGGAAAATCTCACATAAAAAGCAGGAGTTCCGGAAAGTAAAAAATCTGGCAACCCGGGACTGGTATGATGGTCAGTGATTGTGGAATGGGGCAGGAGACAAGCCTTATGGGAAGGGTGAATTTTACTGTCAACCTGGCTAGGCTACGGTGACCAGCTGTTTGGTCAAACAGGAGTGTAGGTGTTGCCATGAAGGCATTTTGTAGATGCAAATAATAGCTATGATCAGCTGACTTGGTGTAAAGGAGCTGGCCCTCTAATGTGGGAGTGACTCATCAAATCATTCCATGGCCTTAAGAGCAGAGCCTGAGGTTCCCAGAGAAGGGGTGCTGACTCCAGGCTCCACTGTACAAACCCTGCCTGAGGCGCCAGCCTGCTGGTCTGTCCCAGAGATTTGGGGCCTGAGGTTTTAGCCTACCGCCCTGCCCTGTGGGTTCTGATGCTCCGGCCTTACAATCCCTAAGCCGATACCTTAAAATAAATGCGTCCCCCCCCCCGCACACACAAACACATACATACATACATACATACATACATACATCCTATTGGTTTTGTTTCTCTGCAGAACCTGATTGACACAGGTGTCTACTTCAGTATTTGCTCTGGGGTCTCCTATGACCAGAAAACAGGTCCCCAGATGTACTCTGTGGCTGGTCCTCTTAGCGTCACAATCTGATTACGTATTCACCCAATAGCATCTTGTGGTCTGTCCTGGGATCCCAACACACCCCTCCTAGGAGCGATATTATGAATTATAAACATGATTTTGAAATCACTAGTTAGAAACAATTGTCCATGAACTGGGGAATGCCTAGAAAGAATAAATGAGATAATGTGAAAACTAGAAGTTTGCTGGTGCCTCAGGGCTTTCTCCAGGGTTGAATACTTGCCCCATCCTTCAACACATTCTAGACAATTAGTCTTTGGGCACTGATTTGGGTTTTTGTGTGGTGTGTCATTAGAAAGTTGGCTTCGTTATTTCATAGTCACATTTTCTTTTACTTGGAGTTGTTGTTTTCAAGCTGGACTAGCAAATACGTATTTTCTAGCCCTAGCAGTCAAGTATTTTTGTCTGACTCCAAAAATGAAAGCTATTCCTTTAGGCAGTCATTTCCTGGCCCTGAAGATGTTCCCAAATAGATATCAAAGTTGAGCACACAAAGGGAATTCCCAAGTTCTCAAAACTATATGGCTAAGCAAATTAAAACACAAACAAAATAAGTTATTAGATTGTTAAGTAGGCTTCTCCGGAAGCTATGTCTTTTGTATTTATCATTGTATTCCCAAGCACTATCATTATATCACTTTACAGTTTACAAAGCACTTTACATTTTAAAAGGTAATTTAAGTGTCCCCCATGGGCCAGGAAGTATGTAAGATGCTAGGTTCTGTGAAATGTGCAAACAAATAGAAAGTAAAATTGGAAGAAAAAATGTAAGAAGAAGTCATAGATTTAAGTGAGAAAATTTCAAAATCTTATTGAAGGTGAAAAACAATAAACAAGTTAGAAAGGATAGTTAATCATACATTTATTCTAGAAGATCATAGAGTTGTCAATGTTTTCAAGTTAATATATAAACCTAATATAATTCTATTTAGAACTCCAATCAATTCTTTGGAGGATGAGTAAGGAAGGAATGTGACAGGAGAAATTTGAAGTTCACATGGAAAAATAAATATTGAAACTAGCCAAGAAAATTTTTCAAAAGATAAAGTATAAAAATAAACGAATTAAACATCCAGTGCATATTTGAATAACCTTAGCGTGAGACAAGGCCCTTTCAAAAGACTTGAGAAAGTCTCTGTAAAGGAAAACAGACATAGCCTGGAAAGAGATATTTGCAATAAATATGGCAAACAAAGAATTAGTCTACAAACTCCTACAAATTTATAAGAAAGATAAACAACTTAATCAAAAAATGGGAAACGGATATCAGCAGCGTACAGACAATAAACTTAGTAAAAAATGCTGAAATTCTCTCACAGTGAAGGAACCACAAATGGAATAAGACATTTGTATTGTTGTTATTGGCAAATGTAACATTACAAAGGATGTGGGCAGAAGGCCCTCTCCTGAGCTGCTGATGGAAGTAGACAGCATTACAACCTTTTTGGGGAAACAATCTGGAAATCTCTGTTATATTTAAAAGCGTGCATTCCTTTAGACCAGCGGTTCTCAACCTGTGGGGCGCGAGCCCTTTGGGGGTCAAACGACCCTTTCACGGGTTGCCTAAGACCATCAGAAAACAAAAAGATATTTACATTATGATTCATAACAGTAGCAAAATTACACTTATAGAGTAGCAACAAAAATAATTTTATGGTTGGGGTCACCACAACATGAGGAACTGTATTAAGGGGTCGCGGCATTAGGAAAGTTGAGAACCGCTGCTTTAGACCCAGCAGTTTCACTTTAGGGAATCGATCCTTTTGAAATACTGGCATCGATAGGTAAGGACTTCCATACAAGAAAATTTGAAACAGCATTATTTTCACTTGCCAAGAAAACAAAAATGCAAGGAAAGGAAATAAAAAATAAAAAAAAGGAGGAAACCCCTGAATATTCAGCAATAGAATAGTTTTTTGTAAATGCCAAGGTATGTGCAGCGTGAAATACTTTGCGGCATTGAAAAGAATATGCTCAGTTTCTATCTTTTGATCTAGTTAATGTTCATGGTGTTGTTAAGCGACAAGAGATAGTTGCGGAGTGGCCTGAATAATAGGACCCCGGGTCTCTAAAAAAAGACTTTCTATGAGTATATATGTCTGTGTAGTGTTTGATGTGAGCAGGGAGAAAGGTGTGTATAAATTCTGACAAGGCTCTCTGGCCCCGTTATCTCAAAGGAGTAAATAAGGCAGGATTTTAGGGGGACCAGATGGGATGGGTACGTTTTCTTTAAAATAGTAACAGTCATTACCAGGGATCCCAGCGCAAACATAAAAGAATGGTTAGCTGTGAGCAGGAGGAAGCAGAAGTGGGGGAACACTCCAGGTTAGGGAGGGGGATGTCCCCGGAAACAGTCTAGACTGGAAATTGAAACACATTTGGAATGGGGCGAGTGCACAGTAGGAAGAGCCATGCGGAGCGAGTGGGGTGGTGAGTTTGATTTGGGACTGAAACCCATAAGAGGCTGGCTGCTCTTAAGCCAGGGAGAGGTCTGCTCAGATCTGAATTTTAGGAATGATTGTGACAGTGGGGCTGAGGGTGGCCTGACAATGGCGGGGAGCGAGAAAGGCTCTACTATGTCGTTCAGTTATATTAATAAATGCTGAAGGTCCGGGGAAACCCACAGGCCTTCGTGATTGGCTGGATGTGGGTGATGAGGGGTAAGAAGTAGAGTTCGATGGACCACAGGGCTTGGTGTTCCCAGGGGTGTGGAAGGAGGAAGAGGGTGGGCCAGGTGGGGAGGAGAGTGAGTGCCACTTGGGGTGCTCTGTGTTTTCCCATTTAACGCGCAGCCTCCGTGGCCTGAGCGCTTTGTGTCGCCTGATGGTGGCACCTTTGGAGACCGTGATGCCCATTTGGAAGGTTCGGTTGTGATGTGTGAGTAGATACACCCCTTGCTTCACAGTCACACTCCACTTCTGAGTCCTGGAGGCAGTGCCCGTGACAGCAGGTGCCATGTCTGCTGGCCTTCCGTGCATCTAGTAGAGAGGCAGCTTGTCCGCTGTTGGGCGGATTTTCAGCCGCTATAGCCATTGCAGGGCAGCTCACGCGGTCCCCTCCCATCCCCCCCACACCCTTGTTACTTCCAGAAAGAGCCTCAGCTTCGTCCTGTGGGCCGTGGGGACTTGGGCTGAACGCTCCCCGCCACTCAGAGGAAACCTGCGTTATCAGTGTCTGCCTAGCAACGGAAAGGTGACACGTGGGGCCTTCTTTTCAACCCATTTCCTCTTGATGAGAGGAAGGGATTCTCCTGCGAGTTATTACCTGAAATAATACCATATGGTAAAATGTAAACAACATCTGCATATTCATGTAATAATTTCATCTGTTTAATTAGTTCCAGCAAAGCAGTTTACCCTCTGAGGCCCTTGCTGTCAGCTCGGCGCTCATACATCCGGGGCTGGCTGTCGGGCTTGACAGCGTTCCATTGTTCATTCTCTTCTCGCACCCCAGCAGTTACTGTAAGTGCATCTTCCGAGGGGTGGGGCATCTGTCCCCACCGATCCAGATATTGGGGGGGCGGGCTGTCAGCTTGGCATAGGGCTGCTAAAGACAGGCTTGACAGATCAGGTGATGCTGGGAGAAAAAAAAAAGACAGATAAGGTTATTTATTTCTTGTTCTTTCCTAATTTGGATGGGTGCTTAGACGAGCTCTTGTGGCGAAGAGGTTTTCTTTTTTTGTACCTTGACCTCCATGGAAAACTTCTGATTCAGACCAACGACACAGCAGAATTAGGGTCCTCGCCCCATTTAGTGAAACATGAAGCTAAACACGGGCCCTGCAGGCTCAGGCATCTGTGTGGTGAAGACGCTAAAATTGGGAAGTGAGCGCGCGTGCACACACACACTGCAGAATTATGGGGCTGTCCTTTTAAATTTAAGCCGTTTGTCTTCCCCTATTCCCCCATAACAGGGCTGCAAGTGATGGTAAAGATCCTTTAGACCAGAGCTTCTCCCTGGGGATCTTGTTAAAATGCAGATTCTGAGTCAGCAGGTCCGAGGAGGGGCCTAAGATTCTGCTCTCAGGTGATGCCTGGGGGCTGGACCATGAGCCACGAGGTGAATAGTGAGGGTTGAGACACCACCACCGTTATTGTACAGATGAGAACGAGGCCCAGGGAGTTGATGTGCCACGTCCAAGGTCAGTCAGCTCATTAAAGGTCAACCAAGACTAGAACACTCGCTTCATTGGAAGCCCATGGCTCTTCACATATGGCTACTTTTTTTTTTTTTTCAATCTCATTTACACGAACAAATAGTGCTAAGCTGTTTTTCTTGAGAAGCATGTTGTTAACATATATAGCAACACATATCAGTCTCTCAACAACCAACAATTTCTTTTCAACCTCTAAGGTCATGTTGACATAGAAAAAGTGAGGCAGTAAACTTGATTATTGTAGTTGCTTCACCTTCTAAGAATTCTAGGGTATTGTCATACTTCTGGAGATAGATAGGCAGTTCTTATGTCAGGGAATCCCGAATCAGCAAGAAGCCAGGCGATATCTTGACTCAGGGCTGTGAAGAATCTGAGATTTACTGGCTCTTTTCTTTGACATCCCAATCAAATCACTGTACAGATTTAGTTTGAGCACCTTTTGTAAATATGAAAAAAAATCACTGTTTCTTGGGACGTAACTTTCCATTTTGTGATAGCAGGCTAAATGTTGTATGTCTTGTTTATCTATTGACCCCCAAATATTCCCAACATTTGGATGTGAGCCTACTCTTTTGAACCATCAGACCTTGGATGCAAAATTAGTGGAGATGTGCTTTCCCTCCCCTCCCCCCGGGGAAAAGGTGACTCTGTAAAATATAAAACCACAGAGAGGTTTGATTCATCTGTCCTGTATCCTTATATTCATTTAAAAAATGTTACTTTTGAAAGTATTTTTATACTATAGTCACTCTACCATGGATTCGGTTGATTTCAACTTAACAACTTCTTACTGTATATGGAGCATATCAGGACCTCCATCTTTGTTGTTCAGCTGTAAAGATTGGGCATACCTACCTTCAAACTTGTCAGAAGTTGTGACTTAGTTGTCACTTCACTATACATTTTCAGTGTTTTTTTTTTTATATATTCTAGGAAGAAATTGTACAACTAATGGAAACATTCCCCCTCCCCCCTCAAAGTACAATAAAATCATTCTTTTAAGTTTCTCCTTCCATTAAGTGGCTCATATGTGGAGATTTTATGCAGCCCTAAAGTGATGCCTAAATTAGCACTCAGAAAAGTCAATTATACTTTTAAAGCTACTGTCTATAATTGTTATGGTCTCCTTGTGCATGTGTCCAAATGGTTTCTAATGGGCATTTCAGGGCATGGGGGTTAATGGTATCTTAGTGAGGCAAA
Source organism: Hipposideros armiger (assembly GCF_001890085.2). Taxonomy (NCBI): domain Eukaryota; kingdom Metazoa; phylum Chordata; class Mammalia; order Chiroptera; family Hipposideridae; genus Hipposideros; species Hipposideros armiger. The sequence continues at coordinate 2,616,586 of NW_017731385.1, forward strand.
AACGCTGGCCAAAGCAGGGTTAATTTATCAAAATAACTTTGGATCCTGGTGTTTCAAAGCAATTTTTGTGGTCTTCAAGTCTACTTAACTCATAGCTGGTCTTTGGCAGTGTTTTTAAATGGAGATATACTATTAAGTTGCTTTATGTTAATTCAGAGCTTTAGATCATTTGATGTTGAATCTACCCAAGTAAAAGATTGACTTCCACTTGTGCAAATGAAAAGAACCCCTATCAGAGATGAAAACATACCTAATGAAGCTATTTTTGATCTCTTATTCTGTCAGTGCTCTTTTCCCCCTCATAATCTTGACAAAGGAAACTCCCACATTCCCATGTGCTGGTCTCTGACAAACCCAATGGCATCGGTCATAATCAATAACTAATTATTAAACCAGCGATTCTTTCTAGGGCTCCTTGTTAAAAAATTGCTTTTGGCTGAGAAAGAAGGGAAAAGGTCGTCACTTTGACATGGCTGTGAGTCTTTCAGAATCCAGTGGGCCATCCAATTGAATTACTGTCCTAAACTAATTGATATAAATTTGAACAGAAGAATGCTTGTTACTGCAGAATCGCATAATGATATCCTTGGCAAGAAAACGGTGGGGAGGAAAAAAAAAAGTATCCCAGCACCAATTACAAAGTCCACACACCACTTTAGAATTGGAAATTGGAGCAAAAAAAGTTGGGGTGGGGGTGGTACGGCTGGACTCAGTTTTATGGCATGTTCAGACTTATTGTATCCACAATATTGTGAATAAGGAGGGACTCACTCGTTCCTCGTTTCATAGTCATAAAAAGACAGAGTGTCCTTTGATATATTATTTAACATCTGTACTGATTATAACTTGCAAAGCATTTGAGTGACAGCTGTCATTTCATTGTTACCTCAAGTCTTGGTTTGGGCCAATCCGGTAAGATGTTGCTTTCTGAATGATACAACTTTGAAATCTGAGATTGTAAAAGATCAGCACAAAAATAGTGCAAACGTTAAAAATAAACTGTCTCTCCCCGTCACCCTGTCTCCTATCCAGTGGGGAAGGACAGTGTAGCTTCCTGTGTGAAAACTTTTCTGTTTGCCTATTGATTTCAACATAAGATTAGACCAAGACATCCGGCACATAGGTTTGTTTTGATGAAAAGCTTAGATTTGGAGAACTACTTTAGTTGAGCTGTAGAGCGAGAACTACATATATGTACTTCTCTACCAGTTTGTGGGGAAAAGTCTGCGATTCTGGGGTTTCTAATGTGCTTCAGATATGAATGTGCCCGAGAGGAAGCACATATCCCCTTTTCTTGGTGGCTTTGGAGGACTGCCCATCAGGACAAGCCAGCCTCCTTCCAGCGTTAGCTATTCTCTGTGTCTTTATCTGATTGGAGATTGAAGTTCCCAGGGTTTTTCCTTTCTCTCAAATGCTCTCTGCCTTGTCTGGATGGAGTACCTTGAAAATTCTTATATACTGGATCTGTTTCCCATTTTATTATGCTGCTTAAAACTCACTGAATTACTTCCCTTTTTATTTTGCCCAATTTGAAAAATGAGTTTTCAAACAATGGCCTCTATAGGGAAAGTAAGCTCTAGCACTCCATCCTATTTTGCTATGTCTCTTGGTTCTGTGGTACTCTGCAATGATATAATACTTAGAGATCTTAACTGTTTTTAATTGACTAAAAATTAAAAGCAGTGTTCCCTTGGATGTCCTTTGTGTGAAGTTCATTTTGATAGTATAGTCCTTTGGTCACTCTAGAAAACTGAGTGCCATTGAGTTATAAAGGTCATAACCGTAATTAATCACAGTTGATGCTGAGTCAGGCAGGAGGCTTGGCCCTGTGACTAGACGCCTTCATTTTACCTCAAAACAACATAATAGGGCACATACTGTATTTCAGTTTTACAGATGAGGAAAGTGAGACCTATGGCTTTTAAGGAATTACTCAAGGTCCCAGAGATCACAACTGGTATGGTGTGGATTGGAACCCATACCTGGGTGAGCCCAGAGCCTGCAGACACCCGGTGAGTGTGATCATAAGCTCAGGGCTTTGGAGGTTCAGTTACTGGGAGAGGCTGGAGGCTGCATGAAGGTGCTAAATAAACAAAGGCTGGAGTTCCCTCAACCTTCTTTAAGAGCAGAACAGGCTTGATGTTTCAGGGAAAGCATTTGAGGGGCAATCTTCAGGGAGAGAAATGGGGTCTGGAATGTAGCCTGAGATTTTCTAAGGTCTCTAGGAGTTTTTGAGCTCCCCTGGATTGTGGGTCCCAGCATCCCCCTTCTCCAGCAGCAGACCTTTGACTGAAAAATCTCTCTTATACCACCTGACATATTCCACTTAATCAATGACCTGTTAGCTAGGAAGTTGAAGTGAGGACGGAAGTAATGGACCCATCAGTGAGAATTCACCTGCTTCCCAGAGCAGTGCGGAGTTAGAGTGATGGGGAAGAGGGAAGGATGAAAGGTGAGTGTGGGAAAGGGGGCCAGCAGGTCTAGGTGGTAGGGGAGGCAGCCCCCCGTCAGAGCAGCAGAGGAAGGAAGGGAGGGAGGGAGGGAGGGAGGGAGGCCTCCAGAAATGGCCAAGGTCCAAATATTATCCAACCTGGAGGAGTGGCCTGTGATTTTACCCTGAGAGCCGCTAAAGATAAAGCCCATTCCAAGTGACAGGTGGGCCACGCCTACAGACAGAAATAAGACCAAACATCAGTTATAACACTCACTTGTAAACAGATTGTAATTTCTTCTATAAAAGAGGCTCCGATTAGACTAAAAATGAAATCAACTGTGAGCTATTTACAAGACATATACAAACTGATAACGACCAAAAAAAAAAAAAAAAAAAGAAAGAAAAGGCAAAAACACATCTGGAAAAGCACAAAAGGAAGAAAAAGAAAGGCTTATAATTTTAGTACCAATGTACAATTCTTGGAGGGGTGTAGGGGAAGAGAAAAGGCAGCTATGATAATAGGGAAAACCACAACAAAGATAAAATGACATGAACTTCATATGTGAATGACATTGTATTGAAACAAAAGAAACAAAACCTGTAAAATACAGGAAGAATGAGAATTGTGCTTTGTTGCCTCCCACATGACATGAGCAGTGGGAAAATGAGAGGGGGCGACGAAGGGTTAAGAAATAAAAGAAATAGCAGCCAAGAATTAAATGAGCATGGGGCCAAGGGTCTCCAGCCTCCTGGACTAAGGGCCCGATTGGGCTGGCACACCTCTTTTATTTCTCCACCTACTTGGAAGTAGCATTGTTCTCTCCACAGTTTGAGTCTCATTCCTGAGAACTTGCTCAAGCCAGATTACACATGCCTGCGAGCTATTATCACTCTCATCCACCCACAGTGGTGATAAGACAGATGCTCTGCCTTCACACACCCTATAGCATAGACTCCAGGAAGATAAGATTATTATGCGGAGGACAGATACTATCACATCATCAGGTCACTTCCCAAGCAGGTTGAGGGAAGGAATGTAGCTACAGAGGTAGAAAACCTCCAGTCTCTTTGGGGGGCGGGTAAGGGCCCATGCCCACCTCCATCAGCCCCGAGATTTCTCCTGATGGCCTCCAACCCACCGTGCCTGGCTTAGGTTGTTCCTCCCTCGAGGAATCTTTCCCGTCATTGACTAACCAGCCATCCTTTGGGGCCAAACAGGGATACGCAAGGTATATGAGCAGTGTCCTCAAAAGGGTCAGTTTAGGGTTAAGCGCTGGGGGACAGACGGCTGGACAGCTGTGTGGCAACAGTGCTTGGACACTTTAACCCATTAAGTAGGCAAATATGAAGACGGTTTTAGAATATCAGAACAATATAACATAATATAAGGTGGTGTGAAAGCAGCCTTTGCATGCTAACACCCCAATGTTCCCGAAAGAAATTTTGAAGCTCATACATTCTAATCACAGAATTTGGCCTCACCTTCCCCTGAAATTGGAATTTTTTTATCTGTCTCTCCTACTAGTTTGAACAACTTAAAAAAAGAGTGAGACCAACCATGTCACTTTTTTTCTGTTTTCCTGAGGCACCTAGCCCTGAGCTTTGTACCAGAAAGGAATTGGGAAGTGTTTCTAAATAACAGAAATTTGAGCTGCTGTGAACCTCTTTGTCGGGAACAGCATGTGGGCGGCACCTGTGCTGCTCCCCTCCCGGGCCTGACCCATCTTTGAATAAGGTCCCACATGTCCCCAGGGGTCCTGCTTCTACTCCAGGTCCAACCTCATCCTTCCCACCTGCTTCTGATCAGTTAAGTTCTTGCCCATTGTCAGGAGACCGGCTCATAGGGCTCTGTTTCTGGGTCTCCTTGCTCCTTCTCTTTCAAAGCCGTCTCCCTTTTAGTCTTTAGGTGTCGGCATAACTGTCCCCTTTTCTGAGAAGCCATCCCTATGGCATTAAAGGATATCTGGGACTTGTTTTTTAGCAGGTATTTTTATCAGACACGCAAACGCGGCAATGACTGTCATGAAGGGAGAAGGTTATGAGAAACAGGAGGTGCGCTATGCCGTGCAGAGCCCCTTCGGGAAGCACCAGGGCTCCTCGGGAGGCAGAGGGAGGGAAAGGAAAAGGGGGCGATCAGGCTCAGGACCGGCTGGTTTCAATGGTTTCCGCGTTTTCTCTATTGTCCAGTTTCTGGTCCTGGGGGAGTCAGGGTGGACGGGCGGGGCCGGGAGCGTGAGAGCTGGGCAAAGGCGATCGCTGAGAGAGACGGGCTTTGGTCTCCCCGAGATTAGCAAGGCCTCAGGTGTCAAAGCATCAGAAAACACAGAAAAGAAAAAGTTGTGATTAAGGCACCTCTGACAGTCTCATTATTGTTTTTTGTTTTCTTCCTAGCCCTTCTCACATGCTATATATTCAAAACACTTTTACGTGCTTCTCCAAGATGTAGCTGGGCAGGGTTTTTTTGTTTTTGGGTGTGTGTTTTTCGTAGTTTTCATCCCTGCTTGCACATTAAGATCACCCGGGGAACTTTTCTAAAATACCATTGCCGGAGACCCATGCATAGACATCCTTATTTGCTTTCTCTGGGGTGGCGAAGAGGATGGCTGCGTTTGAAACGATGTGACTGACTGTAATGTGCTGCTCAAGTTGAGAGTCATGGCCCAGCCAATGGATGCGAAGCATCTAATGACCAGAAGAAACCAGCTATGGTAATTTCTAAATGTTGCCATTAACTCTGAGACAGGCGAGGAGGTAGGGCCTATTTACATAAATTATATGCATGTAAGAACATTTATTTATTTGTATTCTAAAATTAAACTTCTGGTAACAGGGAAGAAGTATCATCTGTTTCGTACCTATTGTGATGCATTCCTAGTTTCCTGCATTTATGAGTTAATTTTCTTAATTGGAGAATCTTATGCATTGCAATCTCTTATTCACTTGAGAGTTTTAAAAGTTTTGAGACAGCATCTAAAAATGCCTGAGTCACATGAGCGAACGCGCAACATCCAGAGATGAAATGCTAATGAAATGTTAGGAGTTCAACTGGGCCTGAGATGGAAGTGAGATTCCCAGATGAAAATGGATAGAGAATTAAAAACAAAACAAAACAAAAACAAATTGGAAAGAGAAGGGGAGAAAGCACTGTAGGGATAGGAAGTGGAAAGTACTGGATGCGAGTGATAAACAAGGTGAGATCAACATGGAGAAGCAACACAGGAACATGACGGACAGCCCGGAGCACTGCAAGGTACCAGGGACAAGAGTAAGAGCCATCAAATTACATGCCAACTGCTGCCCTGAGGGAGCGTTCACCCAACCCGCTGTGGGAGGCCCCCCACCCCCAATGGGGGCCGCTCACAGCTGAACACAAGCAAAGACACAAGAAACTCACGGGTGAGTCTAGCCCCGCCTAGAGATGCTGTCCATCTCTGTGGGGCTGATGTGACATCACCAGCTAGCCCTCCAGCATTTGAGCACTGGCTTTATTAAATATTCTGTCTTAGAAGATGGGTTTGCTAATTGTGAATTCATTAATGTTTTATTAGTTACTATGGATATCTGTTAGAACACTGCATGTTATATCAGCTAGAGCTGGTTGGTAATTATTTGTTTACTTGTTTTTTTGGGGTCTGCTTTCCTCAGTAGACTGTAAGCTTCCTGAGAGCACAGACCATGTCAATCTTGTTCTCTCTTCTCTATTTGGCACCGAGTGGGTGCTCAGTAAATGTGGGCTGTGATATGACGTAATGCCTGTACCTCAGCATTCGACTGGGGGCGCATCATAAAGTCATCACACAAGCAGGAAAAAGAGAGTGTGGAGTCGGGAAGGAGGGCTGGAATGGCCCCAACTGGAGGTTATGGGAAGGGCTTTTGGAGAAGATAGTAACTGAAATGGGCCTGGGAAGCTTTCAAAAAGCCACGATTTAGGTGCAAGCTCTGAGCTGACACCCTGGCCCGTCACGACCACGGGGTTCCCTGAGGCCACATAGTGGGGTTTACAATATAGGTTGTCTCTGAAAATTATAACTTGAAGTAGGCGGGCTCTACCTCAACCCCACATTTAAGCAAATAAATGCATGTAAATGGCCCATTGCCGTTTGCACTGATGGGGTGACCTTGTTTTGGGGCTCTGCTACTTGAATTTGGATCTGAAAGATAATTTTTAGCTTCGGTGTGCCCTTAATCAGTCAGAAAGAGTCATGGAAATAATTATTAGGCTGGGTAATTATCTTACAAAATAGAAGGTGCTTTCTTTGTCCGTTTACATTTCAGTGCCATTCATTACTTCTTGAGTACTACTCAGGGTGTTCAGTCTCCATTACTTATTTTAAGACAAGGGGGCAACTGAAGAGGCCTAAGGAGGAGTCTGGGCATCCGCAATGGGAAAGGAACCTTCCCCGGAAGAGCTCAACAGTAAACTCCATCCGGGGTGATGGTATCCTGCATCTCAGTCCTCAAAGGAGAGGACTGTGGAGGCCCCACCACTGGCTGTCTACTCCTGGAAATGCTGTGTTCATGGCGAGTTGTCCAGTGTTTCTCTTCCGGGTGGGAATGGTTCTGTGGTGGTGCTGTGAGGAGAGAAAGGAAGACATTTTATCAGGATTTGGGAGCCGCACAGGGTGTCTCACTGCCTCATGTTTTTTCATTCTTACACTGAGTGCGGAAGCCGAGTTCTTGCCTTGTTATTAATACTATGATTTCTGTCTTCCCCCAAAGCCAGCTGTTGGGGAGACTCTGTGTCCTTCTCCAGTTCAGGTCAGCCCACTGCTGGAGGCAGTCAGCTCAGTTCCTCCCGGCAGCTGAGGTCCCTTTATCACTAACGACTCTTATTTTTAGAATCTCTTGTCTGGAATGGGAACGTGACTCCGTCTTCATAGCCAGTCAGGAGGTGGACTCTGGCTGGACTTGGATAAGCAAGGCCTCCTTCACTTTTGGAAATTAAAAAAAACCAAACATGCCATTGCTGCAAAAATCTGGCATAAGGCATGAGATCCAACGCAGGCCCTCACTCCAGCTTTAGTCAGGCCGTCTGAGGTCTAGGGTTTTCTACTTTCGGGCTCCCCTAAGCTCTGTGGAGTTCAGGACCACGAAAAGTGACAGTTGCAAAGCTAAGGCGACTCTGGATGTAACATTTGCCTTCTGGGTCAGGACTTGAGGGTAGAAGGATCTCCTTTGGGGTTTATAATGTATATTGGCTCTTAACATTATAACTTGGAAGTAGGCGGGCTCTACGTTGGGAAAGAAAAGGAATTAGTGTGCTTACAGGTTGTCGCCCGACTCTTCTCATTTCTTCACCATGACCGTGTAATGTGGGGCTTCTCGGAAGGCCCAGTTTACAGGTGTGGGGAGAGGCCTGCCAGCCGTGTGAGCCTGGGGCTCCTTAGCCCCGAGCCCCGCACCTCTGCTCTGCCTCACACTGTCTCCCGTCTTCTGCACAGCGAGGCCCAACAAGCGTCACGGCCTCGCTCCCTTCTCACACTCCTCACGGGACCCTTTTATTACTTTTTCCATTTTAAAGTTATGGTGTATGTCGTGGGTTGTCCCCTTATGACCCACGCCTTGCAGGATTCCCCTGTTTTGCTCAGGGTGGTGGCACTGTACCCACAAAAGAAAATTAATTTCTCAGGCTGCTTTGCAGTTGGGAGAGGCCGTGTCTGCTTTGGCTGAGAAGGTAAGAGCTGAGGTCCGTCGGTGGTGCTCCTGTGACAGCTGCTGTGGCTCAGGGAGCAAGGGACAGACGCACTCGGCTTTTCACCTGGATCCTTCCCCTTCTTTCTGCTTTGGTTGAGATCGCGCCTCAGTTCAGATGGTGTAGTGGCCGTCCTACAAACACAAAGATGAAAGAGACACGGAAAAGATTGCTGAGTGGAAAGGAAGACGGTGCTTGGGTGATGGCGTCAGAGAGCTCCCACACCAGCCTTGGAATCGCCTACTTCCGCGGCTCTTATTACAGAGGAAACCAGTTTGTTGGGTTTCTGTGACTCTTCTGGGACTCCAGCTTCTCCGACTAACCCCTTTCTCCCTCTGTCTGCTCTGCCCTCGGGCAACCACAGCTTCCTGGTTTTGCTAAGGCCAGGGCTGTTTCTAGCCTCTTCCATAGCCTGTAAGTCAATTTCCTGGATTCTTTGCTTTTCCGTCGTCACAATGTTTCTTCTGGTTGGACTCTGATTGATTCATGCGTTATCGTGGCTTATTGTCAAATGGTTTTGGTGGTGTTACGAGAATGTTAGAATAACTGTTCTAGAGAGGCAGTCTAAAACGAGTTAACATTTTCATAAAATTTATGTCATCTGGGAAACTTGGTCAATTCTACCCAATGTCTTCTAATAGGAGCCTATCATCAGTTCATCCTAACGTTCAGTCAGGGATGTGCTGGCTTGCAGACTGCAAGCTCCTTGCAGGCCCAAACTGGACTTGCTTCTTTGTATCCACAGCACCCAGTACAGTGTGGAGTGTATGTTGAGCACGCAATAAACACTTTGAAATAAACGACTGATAAAATGGAGGGACTTACATGCTTCTTTTCATCAGACACGAGAACTGTGCAACCTAACATTTCTTTTCCCTGCATGGCTGCCAGGAAGCTCTGAGGCCACTTTCATATTCTCCCAGATTACTCAGATCGCCTTAGGTGCTTGGGGTGTGTCTCTTCCCTTTAAATATTTTTGTTCTCTTCTAAAAATTTTCAGGATTTTGTTTTGGTTTGTTTATAAGCTCCCTTAAAGTCCCTCACAAATGCAGACGTCTAGGAATCTGGAAAGCGAATTGGGTGCATGGAAGCAACAAGAGCTGTTGGGAGGCATGGAGTTGTTTGTTACTATTGAGTCAGTTATGTTTCCTGCCGCCTGTGTTCCATAATGCTTATTGACTTACAGATCGCCAATAAAATCATTCTATTCATTCATTTTTCTTTTTCTGGCTAAGGTCATATGTAATTTTAAATGGTGACTACTCTGTTTTGATAACCAAGGGAGGGGATTGCAAGTTGATTAGACAAGGGAGAGAGCAAAGCATTTTCATTTCTCATCTGAAGGTGTATTTTTCATGTGTCTGAACTCCAAGAACAGAAGGATTTTCTCTAGGAGGTCAGTGAAATCTGTCACTCCTCAATTCTTTTTTTTTTTTTTTTTTTTAAGCTGAGCCATCCTGCTACCTGTTGGCAGCTCAGTGGCTGCTCAGCTCGGGCTGGACTCGAACCGCTGTTGCTCAGAGCTCAAACTCTTGAGCGAGCTCTTAACCAACTGAGCCACTCAGCCAGCCCCACTCCTCAATTCTTTAAGAATGGAATTGCTCAGATAAATAATAATGAGGTAATAGTCATCCAGCCCCTACTAGGTGCCCGGGCTCTCTTAAAGCACTTTTCATCCATTAACTCATTGACACTTCCTGCCAACCCTATGAAGTAAATAGTATTACTGTGCCCATTTTATAGATAAGGAAACAAGCAGAGAAAGACTAAGTAACTCTCCTAGTTCACACTCCTCACTTGGTTTTGAACCAAGGCGATCTGACTTTAGAAGTCGTGCTTTGGACCCCAGCAATACATATGCTGCCTAAGAGAATGACTAGAAGTCTTAGATAGATATGGCTGGCCTCAAATGGATATAAATATTTGCAGAGAGAACAAGTCTGACATATTCATCATAGGACAACTTAGATCAAATGTATCCCATTAATTATGAGTTGTACCATAACTCATATGCTTTTTTACTTGTTGAAGTGAGAGAGCTGAGGGTCAGAGACATTCAGAGCCTGCCTCAGGTCACACAGCCATTTGGGAGGACACTCAAGACCAGAGCCTACGATCTAGTGCATGGGGACACCTGTAAATTAAGAGCCATCATGCAAGAGACAAGGTAACTGTCTTGACTCTGAATGCTGAGCTCTTTCTGCTAATCTTTTGCTTTCCTGCTTTCCACAAAAAAGATCCCTTGCCTGAGCCAACTGAATGGTCCTTCTGGAAAAAAAAAAGGTGTAATTTATGTTTCTTTATACATAGTTCCCTTATAAAGAAGTACATATATGGTGGTAAAGAGTTAAACAAAAAGAGCATGAATTTAAAAAAAAAACACAAAAAAAACCTCCGACCATCCATATAGGGCCTCCTCATTGCTATAATGATATCAGTTGCAACAAGTCCAAGGCCCGACCTCATTACAAGGGTTTAATTGCATTGTTACACAGTCTCACTTCTCCTCTCTGGCCTCTTTCTCTTTATGACAGCTTTAGAAAGGAATTTCAGTTCAAGGTCAAAGGAAATTAATTACTGCTTTCTTAATCTGTGCTCATCTACATTTAGAAAACTTTGGGCTTTCTACCAACATATTCTTGTCTCCAATTTGTATAGACCCAAACTTATAAAAGTAACACCTTAGACCTTTGTAAAAAAACCTGCACAAAAGCACTTGAACAGCACATATTTAATAAATGTGGATCATATCCCAGGAAAGCACCAGGTGTAGAAGAGAAATTCCTGCTATTTACCAAAGAGAACAAGGCTTTAAAAGTTGAGAATTATCTTACATAGAAAATTGCATTCAATAATTAGGCTGAAGGCTATTACTGGAGTGTTAATAATATTAATCTAGTAATGCAGTAAAAAAGAATGATCTAAGATAAAAGGACCATGAGTGTGCATAATGACTGGCGATAAAATGATGTAGCTACAGATTTAAACACGGCTTTCTATGAAGCATCTCTGTCTTGTTGGTTTAAGCTTTAGGAGGAATGGGTCGTTTTCATTATTGCATTAATATTCTGAGAAGGCCCTTCCTTTCCTTTCCCATTTCCTCACTGGCCAGGGAGATGCCAAATCCCCAAACACGTACACCTGCCCAATGACCAAAGCTCAGTTGATGATGTCATTGAGGAGAACCAGGAAGAGGGATGGAGCAGCCAATGGAGGTAGCGACAGTGGACCGACTGAGCAAGGGAAGGTGGCTCCCCCGTGCAGTGTTGCAGCTGACTGAACACATAAAGGCAGAGTGACAGCACCGACAGGAGGACAGTGGGCTAGAGGTGCGAGGTGGTCATTGGCAGAAGCAGTAGAATCTTCTATTTGATTATTAATGGGATATTTAACAATGTGGAACTGGTGCAGGAGAATGCAGAAGAATCATTTAAACCTTTGAAATTCTGCTGCGGTTGATATGGGTCAATGAATTTTAAAGCAGGCTTGATCGGAATAGGGGTTCAAAATCTGTAGCGCCTCCCCCCGCTTCCCTGCTTCCTTGCCCTCCCCACCGGTCTACTCATGCCCAAGCTGTCTTTTTTTCCCCCCCAAAAATATAAAAAATATTGCCTGCAGAGCTTTTATTGAAGTAAAAAAGTGAAGAGTTTCTATAAAGCCTTCATTTGTTTCATTTCTCTTATTTTTCTTTCCTTAAAATTTATTGGAGTGACAATGGTCAACAAAACCACATAGGTTTCAAGTGTACAATTGTATAATACATCATCTATATATTGCATTATACTGGGGCGCCAAAAACAGTATACAAGTGGACACTTTGGTCAGTGTTGCTCAAGCAGTAGTTCGCTGTCATCAGAAGTGTCTGGACGCTGATGGGAACCACTTTTAGCACCTCTTGTAATTGCAGAAGTCAAACGTGACTTGTATTCATCTTTCATTATCAGTAATATATTTAGTATTACAATTTAAATGTGTATACTTTCTTAAAATGTATATAAATTTTTTTGGCATGCTCTGTATGTTCACCACCCAGAGTCAGTTCTCTTTCCATCACCATACATTTGACCCTCTTTACCCTCATCTACCATCCCCCTCCCCCCTTACCCTCTGGTAACCACTAAACTCTTATCTGTGTCTATGAGTTCTTGTTTCTTTATTTGCTTGTTTTGTTCCTTTGTTGTTTTCAGTTTTATGTCCCACATATGAGTGAAGTCATATGGTTCTCGACTTTTTCTGTCTGACTTATTTCACTTAGTATAATAATCTCATTGTCACAAATGGCACTTTTCACCTTTTCTTATGGCAGAATAGTATTCCATTGTGTATATACATCCCATCTTCTTTATCCGATCATCTGCTGAAGGACACTTTGGTTGTTTCCATGTCTTGGCCACCATGAATAAAGCTGCAATGAACATCGGAGGACATATATCTTTACAGATAAATTGTTTCAGATTTTGGGGGTATATACCCAGGAGAGGGATTGCTGGGTCATATGGTAATTCTATCCTTAGTTTTTTGAGGAACCTCCACTCTGCCTTCCATAGCAGCTGCACTAATCTGCATTCCCACCAGCAGTGTATAAGGGTTCCTTTTTCTCCACAGCCTCTCCAACACTTATTCGTCTTGTTGATGATAGCCATTCTAACTGGGGTGAGGTGATATCTCATTATGGTTTTGATTTGCATTTCCCAAATAGCTAGTGAAATTGAGCTTTTTTTCATATATCTGTTGGTCATTTGTATGTCTTCTTGGGAGACATTTCTGTTGTGGTCCTCTGCCCATTTTTAAATTAGATTGTCTTTTTGTTGTTCAGTTGTATGAGTTCCTTATATATTTTGGATATTAGCCCCTTGTTGGAAGTATTGTTTGCAAATATCTTCTCCCATTCTGTTGGTTGCCTCTTTGATTTGTTGATGGTTTCTTTAGCTGTGCAGAAGCTTTTTAGTTTGATATAGTCCCATTCATTTATTTTAGCTTTTACTTCCCTTGCCTTTGAGGTCAAATTCATAAAATCCTCTTTGAACCCAAGGTCCATAAGTTTAGTACCTACATTTTCTTCTATGCAGTTTATTGTTTCAGGTCTTATATTTAGGTCTTTGATCCATTTTGAGTTAATTTTGTACACGGTGACAGCAGCCTAGATTCATTCTTTTGCACGTGGCTTTCCAATTCTCCCAGCACCATTTATTGAAGAGGCTTTCTTTTCTCCATTGTGTGTTTTTGGCTGCTTTGTCAAAAATTACCTGTCCATATTTATGTGGACTTATTCCTGGGTTCTCTATTCCATTGGTCTTTGTGTCTGTTTTTCTGCCAGTACCATGCTGTTTTGATTATTGTTGCTCTGTAGTACAAACTGAAGTCAGGGAGTGTGATACCTTCAGCATTGCTCTTTTTTGTTAGGATTGCTTTGGCTATTTGGGGTCTTTTGTGATTCCATACAAACTTGATGATTTTTTTTGTTCTATTTCTTTAAAAAATGCCATTGGGATGTTGAGGGGATTGCATTAAATCTATATTGTTTTGGGTAATATGGCCATTTTAACTATGTTGATTCTTCCAACCCATGAACACAGGATGTCTTTCCATTTCTTTGTGTCTTCTTCAATTTCTTTTAAAAATGTCTTGTGGTTTTCAGTGTATAGGTCCTTCACATCCTTTGTTAAGTGTATTCCTAGGTATTTTATTCTTTTTGTTGCAAATGCAAAAGGAATTGTTTTCTTTTTAAATTTCTTTTTCTAAAATTTCACTGCTAGCATATAGTAACGCAATGGATTTTTGTACGTTGGTTTTGTAGCTAGCAACTTGCTGTATTCATTTATTGGTTCTAAAAGCTTTTTTTTTTGTGTGGAGTCTTTAGGGTCTTCTGTATAAAAATCATGTCCTCTGCAAAAATTGACAATTTAACTTCTTCATTCCCAATTTGGATGCCTTTTATTTCTTTCTCTTGCCTGATTGCTCTGGCTAGGACTTCCAATACTATGTTGAAAAGCAGAAGTGACAGGGGACAGACCTGACTTGTCCCTGAACATAGAGCAAAGGGCTTCAGTTTTTCACCATTAATTATGATACTAGCTGAGGGTTTGTGGGTTTATATGGGCCGTTATTATGTTAAGGTATTTTCTTTCTATACCCATTTTATTAACTGCTTTAATCATAAATGGATGTTGTATCTTGTCAAATGCTTTTTCAACATCTATTGATATAACCATATGATTTTTATCCTTTATTTTGTTTATGTGGTGTGTCACATTGATCGATTTACATATGTTGAACTATTCTTGCGCCCCTGGGATGAACCCCACTTGGTCATGATGTATAATCTTTTTAATACATTGTTGTACTCAATTTGCTAGAATTTTGTTTAGGATGTAGCCCCCCCCCCCCCCCCCCCCCCCCCCCCGGCTGGTCTACCCATGCCAAAGCTGTCTTAAACATCTGGATGCCAGCTCCTCTGAAACCTGCTCTTTCTCATATTCTAAGCACAGTCATTTGCATAATGATGCTAAGCTAATGCATTGGCTGAGTCCCAGCCCATCCTCAATTCTCACAAATTTGAAGTCAATTATAAACCAGCCTAAAAGGAATACCTTAAGATTCTCATCTGTGGGAGAACCAAAATATGAAATGAGATTGATTGATTTACAAGTTGAGTTTTATGGTGATAAATGGAGAATTCTTAAGGTTTTATTTTTTGCAAAAAAAATCAGTTTCTACAACCAAACGGGTAGATTCTGAACTAAGATTTTTAAAAAATTATAAATTAAATTTTGGATAAAAACTTTCTTTGGGGCAACTCTTTTTTAGCTGGGCTTATCACATGACTTAGGATCTTGGAATCGTTTTATCTCAGCTACTGTTATTGCTGCTGTTGTTATTAGTGCTGATTATCATTTATTGTGTATGAGATGAGCAACCTGAAGCCCAGAGAAGTCACTATCGTAGGGTCACAACCCCAGTAAGTGGCAGAGCTGGGATTCGATGAAGATGGCTCACCGTCTCTCTGATTAAATATATTTTTTTCTTATGTTGTAGAAAGTTAAATTCAGGATAAAGGGTAGAGGAGCCTGAAGACCACTCAGAGAAGTTCACATTTATGAACAAAAATCTTGATGTGTTAGGATGTAATTATTAGAGTGTCATGAAAGAATGAAAATCTTAAAGCAAGCTAGCATTTCCTGTACCTGTCAGAAAGCAAAACCCAATTATCAAAAATATATTAGAACAATTTGAATAGAAAGTTCAAGTCTTTCAACAGTGGGTGCTTAGCTGGATAGCCTTGCACCTTTTTTTTTTTTTTTTTGCGTTCTAAAGTAGTCATCAAAATACTTGTATAGGTTACATTGAGCCGCTATGTAGTGGAATGCAGGAGCGTTAGAAAAGAGAGGGAAGAATAAGTAGTTCAAGCTTAGAGAAGCATTAGTCCCGCAACCCTTTATTTCCTCTTCTCTAACCCTACCCAGCCACCTTCGCCCACACTCCCCTGCAGGCTGGGTTCACTGCCAATAGCTAACTGCTTCCCTCGTCTGGAAGCTCGCATCACATCGTATCACCATTTCCCTTGTCTGGGGGCATCTCTGTGTCTCCAGCATGTGCTGTCATGCCAGGCACATAGTAGAATCTCAATAATTACTTGATGAGTCAATAGAAAATTCAGCATTATTTACTCTCCTGACTTTCAGATTAATAACTCTCTCCACATTGGAAGCAATAGGTCATCTGTCCTGCCCAGGAATCATGGCAATCTCCCACCTACTGAGGGGAGTGTCTGATATTTAGAATCTAGTGATTTGAAGTGATCTCCGTACTTCTGGCATGCGCCCTGCAAACACTTGGCCAGGGCGCCAGAATTCAGTTGTAAGGATATGGAACAAGATGCTACTGTATGGAATTTCTCTCTCTCTCTATCTCTGTCTGTCTCTCAGAACACAGTTTTTAAAAAATTTTTTGTATCTGTAAGGCCCTGCAAATGAAAAAGTATTCATCAAACAAGGGTCCGGCCAGGTTAGACGCTTTGGTCAAGCAATGTGATTCCACCTGCCTGCAGTGTCATTCACAGCAAAATTAATGCAATAGCATGTAAGGCCATTGTCACACAAAAGTCATTGTTAACCTAAAGAACAAGCAGAATTTCCATTTTGCTAACATGACAAGATTAAAACCTTTTAATAAGGGAGGTTTACATGAAATATAAACTTCTGATGATTGAACAAAGAAATCTTGAACAGGTTTGGCTGTATTTTTCAATCATTGGCCAAATCTGAATATACTTTAAAAGAAATAAAAAGGAGGAAAGCTATTCACTGATTAAAAGAATGTACTTTGGACTCATGGGAACAAGATAACATGAAATTGGTAGCTTTCTAAAGGACAGCCACTAGTTTTTCAGGGAAGCTCTTATTTTGTTCTTGTACTATATTGGAAATGTATTGTTTTTACATAACCACCATCAACCTTGTCACTCAGACTGTTTCTTAGTTTAGACAGGAAACATTCAGGTGTTTTCTGTTTTGAGATAGCCTCCAACTAACTACCTTTCATTTCATTTTAAAGCAGTCTTAGATTCCTCGAATGAGATTCCTACCTCCTTCTCAGGAAATGTCTTGATTTTGAAGCCATTTTGGCTGCTACTCAAGTCTTTAACTGCACATTACCCCTCATGCCTTGTATCTGTGAGCTATTCTGAAGGTGGGTATGAAGAAGGGAGATGGATTAATTCAGAAGATTGAGGTATATAGTTCCACAATCTCTAGAGAATTCCTCAGGCCCTCTCCGTGCATCCCCCAGTTCTGTTGGCCTCAAGGTGATAGACCAAACTGGTCATCTAATCAGTTCAGAGAACAGAATAATGATAATAATTGCATTTTAAATTAATATTCTACATATGTCTACTCTACCTTCATATACAGAGGGTGCCAAAAAAATGTATACACGTTTTAAGAAAGGAAAAAAACTGCATTAAAATTGTAATAATATATGCCAATAACAAAAAATGAATACAAGTCATGTATATACTTTTTTTTGGCACCCCTGGTATATGTTCAAGCTCATTTGATCATGTCAACACCTCAGACATAAACAGAAAGGAAGTTATCATCCCCATCTTAAATATGAGGAAGCTGAGGTATCACCCAACGAATGCCTGAACCGGGGCGCCTTGCGGGCCAGCTATCACAGGTCCCTATCTTGGCGTGTAGGCACCCCGGACAGGTAGGAGCTTTATCGGTGGGTGGCCTAGTCAGCCTTATTTCAACTTCTTGGGGGATGAAAACTTTTCCTTCAAATTTATTTAGACTCTGACTAATAAAAACTCAAGGGGTTCCTTGTTTATTAAACGGCTTTTAGCCAGTGAGCTGTTGCACGGACATAAAACACTTGTTTCCTGGAGTTTCTTCCCGAGGCAGCAATGCAGCCAGTGGGTAAAGCCTGGGTTATGAAGTTTGGGTGGCCTGTTTTCAAGACTTCATTCCATCTCAGTAGCTCTATGAAGCAGGCAATTTTATCAGCATTGAGGTGCCTCAGTTTCCTTATCTGTAAGGCGGGGTCACCTCACTGGTGAGAATTGTGGCATCTCCTGTGTATAATACAGCTCATCGGTGGGTGCTTTTGCTGAATAATTAGTACTTTTATTTGTTGCTATAGTGATGACTTATGAAATTTATTGTCTTTATCTCTCACTCCCTTCCCTGTGAACGCCATCAAATCCAATACCTAGTGTACTGAAAGGCGAACATGCGTGTCCGTGGCTTATTGGCCAATTTCTGTCAATTCGGAATGGAGGAGGGGGATGGAGCGAAAGAGAAAAAGATATTTCATTTCTGAAATTCTGAAATTTTTAAATTCAACAAAATACTTGAACAACTACAAAGTAAAAGAAGTGGAACGATATGGATGCAGGCTGCTCATAAATATTTATTGAAAAATCTGACCTGTGTTTACACTATTTCTTGAAAAACAATGTAATAGTCATAATAATAAATAAAACTAGGCTGATATTTCTGTGTCACCATCACCAATTTTGGTGGAATATCCAAATTACTTATAAATTGCTATAGAAAGCATTTCCTGGTTTCTTAAGTATTGATATTTCCTTTAAAAATGTCAAACAGGTAAGATCACTTGAGAAAGAGCTCCTAGAAAGTGTCAGTAAGCAAGGCAGTCCTACCAGTTCCCTCAACTTTCTGCTTAAGGCTTTTCCAGGAAATAATAAATTTGGAAAGAGATGTTATAATAAGTAACGGCTAGATTTAATTTGAAGCAGCACCACCAAATAGTATTTAATCACAGCCTTGGGTCGTGGTGCTGTGCACTGAAGTAACTGTTCCCTAGGGGACCTTTGGAAAGGTGTGTGTGGTGGCTGATACCCACTCTGACCCCCCTGTAGTTTTAGGAGACCTTCTGAGCTCATACGCTTTTCTAAATGAATGGACCCAGGCTTTCCCTTCCGTTTAAGCCTCTGGATCTTGGCTGTTCCTCTACCTGGCATGCTGTCTTCCTGCCACCTCTGCCCCTTCACCTGGAGGATCGAACTCAACAGTTGAGCAATGTCTGGGGTCTAAGCATTTTGTTGATGTTAACTCACTGAATCCACATGGTCACTTTAGGAGGTAGCTCTGGCTATTATTCCCATTTTACAGATGAGGAAGCTGAGGTTTGGCGAATTAAATTGGCAGCCCAAAGTCAGACAGCTAGCCACTGATGGAGTTAGGATGAAAACGTTGCTGGGTTGTTTTTTTTTTTATCATTTATGGCCATTTCCTACACTGTAATTACTTCTACTTCCATTGTGAGCAACATTTAAGCAGTTGAGAGCTGGACTTACATAAGTGGTGTGAGATTGTCATATGGTTCTTTGTGGAAGTTTGAGCAATCAAATGGTGACAATTGTGAGGGGCAGCTAGAAGCTTTACAGCCGGGTGCAGTCGGCGTAATTGTTAGAAAAGCTAACATAGGCCTTGGAGGAACAGGAAGAAGAAGCAGTCTATCAAGTCTTTGATTCTTGTGGACGATGGGATACATGAGGTCACAGAAGGTCAATCTTTCCTCAAGGCCTCCCCCTTGCCCCTCTAGAAAGCACCTACTATGTGCATGAGCATACAGGGCTTAGGGAACGTGACTGGTGTCAATCCTCAGATGGTTCATGATCCAGAAGTCCATGCACAGAAATAAACACAAACTAGGAAAATATAATAGAGGAGTTCAGAGAACGCTGACTTGATGTCCACCTCTGGGACTTTGGGGACTGGTCATGGAAGAATGGATCTTTATGGAATTTGAGGAGCAGGAACTTTGATTTGTGGATTTGGAGCAAAAGATACTCCTTGTGTTTTAAGCAGGGTGAACCAAGGTCCAGAGATGAGAGAAAAATATATACTATTTAGAGAATAGAGAGCACCCTGCTCAGAGACAGCGCCTGGAGAATGGAGGGAGAAGTGGGGGGTGTCCTCAGTGGTTGACTGAAAATGTGTGGGAACCACACTGAAGGCTCTTTGTAACATCCCTGGGAGGCAGGCTTCACATGCCTGGCGCATAGTAGGTGGTGAACTAATATTTGTTGACATAATGAGTGAATGGCACAATGCAAAAAGGTAAAGTGATTTTTAGCATCTCAGAATTGCTTATCAATGAATTAGCTTGAGGTCAAATAGTAAACAGCACTCTAAAACATGTTTAGCCCTCAATTCCTGGACTCAATTTCAGACATTAAAATGCTGGATTTACTCTCTGGGAGTGTCTAAAGTGCCCTTGGGCACTTGGCATGCTTTCTTATGTCTAGCCTACATCTGCTGACAGGAACTATCTTTCTTCGGGCTGGGCGGGGTCTCTTCTTGTTTAAATCAACAATGAGCGGTACAGACCCCAGCACCTTAGATGTATCCACAGATCCATGAAAGCCTAGCAGCCAAAGGTATTGTCTTTATTTGGAAGAACTAGAACACTTTTAAGGTTCAGAAATGTTATGTATGTGTATGTATGTATGTGTGTGTGTGTGTGTGTGTATAT
>NW_017731385.1:2636732-2688766 GCF_001890085.2 Hipposideros armiger
ACACACACACACACACACACACACACACACACACACACACACACACACACACACACATATATGGTCTGAAATGGTCATTGTTTTCCCCCCTCAGCTCTGCCATTATAGCGATCAGCCAAGCTTCGGTAAGGTAAATACTTTTGGAAAATAAGTGGAAATTTGCTGCAAATCAGTCCTTTTGTGCATGGCCGCGGGAGCATGTTGAAATGTTTGGACACTAATACCCATTCATTTTCTTGGCTCCATAAATAAAAGCTGCCAGCTCTGTGGCGGCCGTGAAAGGGTATTCTTCAGGGCCCAGCGGGAACCCCCATCCTTATTACCACTGCAGGGGGCAGGACAGGCCCAAAATAGCAAGACAACTAAATCAAGACATTTTCAATGTCTAACAAAATGACTGTGTTTCAGAAGGAACCAAAAGGTTGGAAAAAATTGGACAGCTTTTGTACTTAGTGTAATACCTTTGTTAAAAGAGTTCAGACAGGAAAAAAAGGAATCTTTTAAAGATGGCATCAGCATATATCTGAATATCATTTAAAAACTCGAGATCTTATGAAACTGAAAATCAGACGCACTGATGTCGTCGTCAGGGGATTCACGTTGAAGCTGAACTCCTTTTGGGGACCACAGACAATTACCATAGGGGGGGCGGTGTCACTTCAAAAGGAGGTCAGAGAAGTGTTGGAAGGGAAGTGAGTGGCTATTTTGGCCTGCAAATCTTTCCCAAATTAAACTTTTTTTTTTTTCCTGAGCATGTTTTTGAGTGATACCCTTTCTTTTATCTGAGAGAAAGATTAGCAGAAGTATTTTCTAAGAGTCCTAGAGGCATGGAAATAGCTGGGCTGGGAGGGAAGCAGTGGAGAAAAGTGTTCATAAGATATTTTGGGATGTTCTTCCTCACTTGGCTGGCCTGCCCTGCTGGTTAAGAAGTCCTGTTCACCCATTTTGAATAAACAGTTAATTCCTTTTGTTGTCACAGGAGATCCCATAAGTAAGTGCCCAGTCCAATAACAATTAGGACTGAATTCTTTTGCACGGAGCAATGCTACGAGGCTGGCATTATTAGAATTACGCACGTACATGTAACTTCGAAATGTGATTAAAAACTAGTCATTTCACGTCCTATAACTTTAAAAGATCTCAGAGTGTAAATGCCATCAGACTCTTGCAAAATTCTTCAAAATGAACATGCCACTCAAAATAAAAAACATGGGTCTTTTGGATTTCCTAAAGTTAATAAACAAAGGAAAAAACTACGTCCCTCCCCCTCTCCCCGTGTTCCCCCATCTCATCTTCGGTCTTTTATGATTCAGACGGTAATGAGAGCCATAAACATTACCTTCCCTAATAAAAACCCCAGCATTTCAGAGCCGGCTCAGAGAATGTGAATGACATCTGGTGACAACTGGGGCTAATTAATATCTTTATAGGTGTCTCCCACCCACCAGAGTTGAAGCAGGAGTAGTCAGGGGTGCTTACATCCAAGCCCCAGGCAGCTGAGGGCTGGTGCTCGCTTTCCTGTTTGCACTGATAACAAGTAGACCTATCTTTATAGGCCTGTAAAACCTAAGTGTGGAGATGGCTCACACGGAGTGGCATTTTGCTCCTCTGTTCTTGTCACACTGCGCTCGTGTGTCGTCTGCTTTGGGCTAGCCTGGCCGGTTAGCTAGACATGTGGACAGGCAACAGGAAAAAGAAAAATACTAAAAAGGGGCAGGGAGGCGAACACATAGCTGTGCTTCGACTTAGACAAAGCACAACGTGACCCATGCATACGTCCCAGATCTTCTTGCAAAGATCTTTAAAAACCTGCTCCGGGAAGCATTTGCTTGTGGCACCGATAAGGTTTATCTCACCAGACCAAGGGAATATTAAAAAAGCAAGATGAACCAGCACACTGGTGCTAATCTGTGTTTTGAAGCCTACCGCTCGGCCAAGTGCAATGTCACAGCTCTAGGCGAAACATGCAGGTGGTCGGGGGGCGTCTTTTTCAAAGGTTACCCTACAAAGAGCAGGCCAGCCCTCCTCTGTCAATACAGGCCAGTACCCCGGGAGCGCCCGGACAATCAGAAAATAATGACATCAACCTGACCATGGTTAAGTACATAACATGCTGAAGGTTCACGGGTGTGTAGCCTGGAACAATAAAGGAAAAATAAAGACGCTTGCTTGGCGGGCCCCAGCTGTTATTAGCCATGCTGGGGGATCAAGGAAAGGTAGGATATGGGCTGCCATTTCAATTGGGGCCAGGTTAATCTCTCAATTGGAGGAGAAGGAAAACAGCAGCACAGCAGCCCTCAGAAGGAACGGAGGGGACAAATGACAATATCTTTATTTGCATAATCTGTGTTTAACCCTTTCCTAATAGAGACCACGTTGCCTTCAAATCAGCTTAATTTTCTTTGGACTGGTGGGCAGAGCACCCTAACACCTTCAGCCAGTGAGTGCACTATCTAATATTCATTTACTATGTACTGCTGAGACTGAGGGCTTAGGGGGAACTCTAACCGTGTAGATTAAAAGTGACAGGCGTCCCTTCATGGAAGCACTGCTGGAATTTATTCTGGCTCCGCCTCCACTGCTGACTTTCTGATCTGCAGACAGTGGCTTAATCTCTGTGCTTTGGCTTCCTCACTTGCAGAATGGGTTAGCATTAAGAAAGAGAGTTGGGAACTAAAGGAGGCTCGCACACCAATATTGTTTGAGAAATGTCTTTAAGAACAATTAAAGGAAACCAGAATTGCTGATTGCACAAATATTGGGGCAGTTCTGTTTGAGTGTGAATGAGGGCACGCATTCTAGGAGTTGAGGGGAGCTATAGGGAGCTATAGTCCTCCTGCAAAGAAATATGTGAACGAAAATCTTGCACAAAAGTACTGAGCGGTACTGGACTTTGTCACGAGAAAGACTGAGTTTTTAGCACATGGTTGTTCTGTTTCTTTGTTTTATGATTTCCTGCCCCTTCTCTTTCTACTTACATATTTTACTTCCCTAATAAAATCGGAGGATAAAGATCTTTGCAAATTTAAGCTGTACTAATTTTCATTTAGAAAAGGAAGACAGAGAAAGATAATTCAAAAGTGTTTCTAGTTTGGCAAAGGAGTCTGCTCTCAGGTTCCAAGCCTATGGTTCACTGCTTCTTGCGTTTTTCTGGACTTACAAAGAGGCAAAGGGCTGAAGACAGGTGCCCCTACAGGCCGTACCATTTTCTATGCCATTAACTGTGGTCCCATCTCCAAAAAGACACTGCTTTGAACAATCAGTGTGAAAAATTCTTTTTCCTCTCCACTTATTTACTTATGTTTAATTATAAAAGTACTTACTACAGAGAAAAGTATATTAGCGTAGAAAAAAGTTCACATAATCTTAGCTTCCAGCTCAAACAGAATAACTGTTTTCACACAGTTCATTCTCTTCTATCTTCCTATTTTTCTTCCTTATAGAGTCAAGATTGTGTCACATATAAATTGTGTTATACTCTTTTTTTCGCAGTCAGTATTACTGTGTCGTACTAGAAACTTTATAAATATACTTTTTATTTGGCTGCATGAATATCTTCTGAGTTGGGTTATATAGCAAATGTTTTATTTATTAAGATAATACTACTGTAACTAATGACTCACTGAAATAATTTTGTTTAAGGCCTTCCATCATTTGAGATTTTTTTCCCCCTTAATATAAATCCCCACTAGAAAGGCAGAGTAAACCCTTTAAAAGCAACCAATGCAGTTAAAGGATGTCGTTGCAATAAATCGTATTAAAAAATTACCCAAAGATTTTTAGCTTTAGCTCCAAGAATAGAGAGGAAAATATTGGGTTGTCGGGAAAGTCATGACGTATTTTTCTATGTTTTTCAGTGCAAAAATGTGTCATGACTTGCCCAACGACCCAAAATGATAATACTTTAAAGACACATTTAAACAGTATTTTCATGCTTACAAGTCAGAAAGGCAGTGTATCACGCATGCATGGAAGTCAGGCTGTGCGGGAACTCTGCCTTAGTATCGGAGCCAATCTTGACCAACCTGCCAGCTTAGCCCTGTCTCTGGACATTATTTTATTGGCACAGTTGACTGAATATTTAATGAAGCTGTGGTTCAGGGTTCTCTCCTGCTAAATGCATGGTTAGGAAACTTCTGGGACTGCAAGGGGCTTTATTGATTCTCACCCACAGAATCGTACGTAAGAGTATATCTGATTTGGGTCCTCTGATTAGAGCCTGAGAACATAATAGACAGGACTTTCTGTTAATATATACTGTTTTTGTCTTTCAGGCTCTACTCTGGATTAGCACCCATGATCCTGCTAAGGCTGCAAGTCTGGAAGGTTCCCAGTGGATGAAAACTACCCCCATGTTACACAGCAAGCTAGATAACCAATAGGTAAGTGCAGCCTTAAAGTTGTTCTTGATAAACTGATGCTACATTTATTTTTGCAAGAAAAGTGGCATATTTGAGAAAACGTATACACAAGCACTTTTGTATCTCAATCCACTACTCTCATTTTTATGAATTCCTCCTTAACAAAAAACAAACTTTTGCTTGGGTATTCCCATATTTTGATTGTCTGAGGTAGCTTTGGATCTTGAAAAACTCCACGTACTAAGGCCAGTTAGCTAGTAAATATTACATTCCACACTCATGAACATTTGGCAAGTTTATTCAAGAGGGACGCAGAGTATGGGTCATCAGAGTTATGAATACAAAAAGGACTGAACCCCAGGAGTCATAAGATTCAATATGATAGGAAAGTAACCTAAAACAAAACACCTATTTCTTTGAACACAAGAGTCATGGCTCATCCAAATGGTTTCCATTAAAGTTCCTCTTTAACAGCATCTGATTAAAATGTCACAGATTAGTTCAAAGAAAAGGAAGGAGGATGAGGGGAAAAACTAGGAAGCGGAGAAACAGGAGGACCATTTCCTTTTTTGGAGACGAAAATGCAAACCCATAAAAATTATAGGTTGGTTAAAATAGTAAGTTGAAGCCTAAAATACTAATTTTTAGACTATGTTTAATGATTTCCGAAGGAAAAACACATTGGAATGAAATGGTAGAAGAAACCTATCATTAGTCAGACTCTCCATTGCTTTAATTAAAGAATAGATGGCAGTCTTGTGCTTCTGCCCTTGGTGAAAGTCGCATTCCTGAAATCTTCGGCCAAATCTCCTATTAGAGTAAATACTGCCACTGCTGACTCTGGGATCGGTTTATGTTTTTTGGGGGTGAGGATCTAAAGACCAATACTCAGCAGAGATTAGCTTTAATCAAGGATTAGTCAATAAATAAATTATCATGTGATCTGAGAAGCCCATGTTACTTCATGTGGCACTATTTCATAGATCCCATTAAGTCATTCCATGAAAAATGACAACCACCCCAGATTAGGAAACACTTGGTATTATGAAGAACACAAAATAAACCCCATAGGTGAAAATACTCTTGCTCTGCTTTCTCCTCCTCCACCAGTTTTCTTTTGCCAATATGCTTTTTATTTAAATGGGAAATCAGATAAAGTTTAGCAGCTGAGCCATCAATTTGTTTCCTGGGCAAGTAAATTAGTTTCAGAAACACATTAAATCCTATCTTAGTTCATGCAACACTTATACATAACCACAATTTGGTGTTGAGTGATAGGTAGACCTTATGGCATCCAGAGAAGTGCATGGAATTCCAGTTAGCAATCGGAAATGTCTCCCACCATTCTGGCCTGGAAACCTCACAGATATGTTTCATCGTGAAGCCTCTAGTGTAATCTATATGTCACCAGCATCTGCTATAATTATATACATACGCAAAGCCAGCTGCCTTTAAGTCTGGGTGAGAAGAGGGGGGATTAATATTGGCGACTACTATCCCCATTGAATTTATTATTCCCGATGCAATCTTAAAATATTATCTGAGTTTTTTCCCATTGATTTATTCTTTCCTCAGATATTATAAGGGAGTTCTATTGTCAAGTTCTACACTGGAAAAACAAAAGTAATTTTATGACTATATCTTCCAATATCCAAGCAGGACTTTTGCGTCATTAACTAAATAAAGTGGTGGGATTAGGCGGAACACAAATAGAGGATCCCAAGGGGCAATAACATTTGTTGAGTACACACTGTGCCTTGTCATACAATCCTCACAGGGGCATGTGCACACTGGTATCGTCACCCCATTTTAGAGATGAAGAAACAGATAAAAAGGTGCGGTCACTTGCCAGAGATGACAGCTCTGATGGACGGGTTAGGATCCACATGTGTTCGCCTGACTTCAAAATCCTTTTTGCCATCAATGACTTACCTGTTAAGAAGTTCCTGCGATACTGTTGGATACCTAGGAACTATTTCTAGGAAGTACACAGACCCTCGAGTTTGTCTCCCTAACTAAATTCACGATGACACTCCCCATAAGCACAGCTGATCCCAACCACCTTGCTATGCCCTGAAACTTCCTCCCACTGCCTCGGTCTGGACCAGTAAACTCGTGTCCCCTGCATCCCCCGTGACATAAATAACGCCTCTCCTGAGCAAACATTTCTAGAGTTAGAGTGGACCAAAAGAAAGGCTCAGGAGAGCTGCTCAAAAGCCAGGGAATGTGTTCTCATCTCAAGCATCTTCTCTAGTGTCCCTATAATTACCTGCAAATATCTCCGTATGAGGTTAATGAAAATGATCAGAAGAAATTGAAATATACTTTTTTTATCATTGTTTGTCATGTCAGCTGACTTTCTAACCACAACTTTTAAAGGAAAAAGTAAGAAAAAAAAAGATAATGGATTTATGTATTGCTTTTCATTTGTGACAAATTTTCTTTTCTTTTGAAGGAAGGGAGAATTTGGATGGTGCACCGTGGCTTTGAAAGGCTCCGGAAACCCTAGCAAAAGGAGCTGAACCAAGAACACTGAGACTGGGAAATAAAACCCTGTTTGTTCACAGAGTGCTCCATCTCCAAGACTCCACGGCTCCCTGACTGCGCCCCTCACATGGGGCCACCTGTACAAGCGCGAGCCCCTGAGCCTCTGGGGGCTATTTGGCCTCTGCCTTCCAGTCCCCCTGCCAGCATGCGTTCTGGGCTGCGCTACACCCGGGGCTGACTTTCTGAAGTGCCCACCTGTCCATTAGCAATCGCAGGGAGACTCCCAACTCATTTTATAGAGGCGACTGCACAGCAGTGGGCGTTAATGACTTTGGAGTGCGCTGTCTTTGACAATAAGCCGGAATCTTGACTATGCAATTGACTGCAACCACACAAATTGCCATTTAGAAGGAATCTGAAACCTACACACTTGTGTACATGCGCACAGCGAGCTGCACTCTTCCCATACGATCATGGTGGCTGACATTCTACCCAATTTCAGTGAGCAAATTTGACTAAAACGGCTGCGTAATACATTCTGCGTTAACGTCAGTTCTTGAAAAAGCCCAAGGATTAAAAGTTAATTCCATCCTTTTAATTCAAGGGACATATAAATGGCATTATGGGGAGCGCCAACTCCTCTTTTTATCAGTCCTTTCATGCTGCCTCCTCGCTAATTCTTGGTTGTTCAAATGCTACCTACATAATAAAAGCTTTGAGTTAATTTACTAAGATTTTACACCAGTGCAAATGAAAGAAAGGAAAGTGCTAAACAAGGCAATTAGCACTCTGTTTAGTGCACTCCCAAAATAAATGTAGGCAATTTACAATTTGGCAAATGGCACTCTACCCACATCCAGCTCATTTATGCCTAAGGGGGTGGCACAGTTCATTAGGGGAAAAAGTGTTTATATATATTATGCTATTGAGGCCCAACCCATCTTGTACGCTAGCAACAGATGCGACTCCTCCTGAGGTTTATTAGTGTTTCCTGCAGAAAAATGCCAAACTATTACGCTTTCGAATAAATGGCCCAAAAAGAATGCCTCTTGCTACCGAGTATGAGTGGCTAGCTTTACAAGATGGGGGTGTGGAGATGCGTGGCAGGGTTGGTTTGCAAAACCTATAGCCGAGTTGGAGCCTCCTCTCCACTTGAGAGAAGTGATTCCCAGTATAATTTTGGAGCATACATCTCCACTCTGACGCCACTTGCAGACATCCGCTGGAATTGTTCATTTGAAGTACTGCTGACTGTTTCCTAATTGACACATCGGTTACTCCAAGCCTTTCTTGTTTATTCTTGTAAGCCTCTTATTAGTGCAAAAATAATAGAGGCTGTTAATGCAGAATTACAACTGACATTGATATTTAAGATGCGAAAATGATAAAGGTTAAATGTGTTTATACTGCTTTTGTACAAAGAGCTTTACAAAATAGTTCGGAAACAGAACGCTGGGCCAAACATGGAGTAATTGTGCCCAAATCCTAGCCTCTCATTCTTTGGGATTTACTTTTCACTTTGACATATTACTGTCATCTGCACTTTGGATTTCTGCTGGCAAGGAAATATGAAAAATTGACACCTGAAGAAGGGAAGGTGCAATAAAATCCACCAGCCTGCCCTGTATTTTTGTTTATTTTTGAGTCTATATAGTTCCTTTCAGTGATTAAAAAAAGACAAGGCAAGGTAAAAGCATTCTTTTGTGCCCTCTAGCTGCTGCAAGCACAAATGGAAAATAAAATTCTCCGATGATTAAATTCTCCTAATCTGGTTTGGGGGGAATAAAAAAGGCCAATATTTCTATGAGCTAAAGCTTTTTTCTTTATAAAAGGAAAAGTTTACCTTCTTGAATTAATTGCACCTATATTTTCACAAGGCAGAGGAATAATTCAAGAAGGGAGGGACTCTTAGAAAATTAAACTGGAAATCACTTCTCTCAAGCAGCTGACTGATACGACACTCATATATTGGACTATATCTACTGCTTTGAGCAGTCATCATTGATTTTAATTCTATTCCTAAAAGAAATTGAGGCGATTATAAGCCAGAGTGACTTTGGTTGGTGTGTTTTAAGAATAGTGTGATGGCTTTTAGAACTGATGACAAAGCTAGGATGCTTATGCATGTTTATGCAAATGAAGGTGTGTGTGTATTTTTTATAGGTAAAATCTGCCTTTGAGGTCACTCACAGCACAACAATGTTATCAAAATCAGTCCTTAAGAAAATGGTGAATTTGTGGATGGCAGCCCTGATAGCAATTTGGGTTACAACTTTTTGCATCTAGGCTACATTTCAAATACAAAAATCAGCACCCTGTGTCGTTCTCTTGCAAATTGAAGAGGAGAACATTTTAGGAAAGAATAAATGGCTTACTTTGGGATGGTTCACAAAGGAAAGTTCTCGAGGCCCAATTGAGTGAACAATTCATTTACGAGAAGGAAAAGTCTTGCAGCTTGATATGTACACGCTGCCCAGAACTATGGAAAAAAGAAAACGAGAAATTGTTGGAAATGTGCAGAATTATTTTTTTTAAAAAAGAAAATCTCTCCAGGTTTCCCAAGAAAACGGTTTCCTAAGTGCCCTACATTTTTCAGTGTGTCTGGGAGAGTGCGTGAGGGTGGGGGATGGAGTGGATGGGCTGGGAAGGAGCTGAGCTGTTTAATGATTCAAGGAAATACATGAGAACATCCCCCCCTGAAGTGCGCACAGCTCGCAGACTTAGCTGACAGTCTCACACCCGTTCCCACTAATTCCCCATCCAGTGCTGAGTTCACCCTGAAGGGCTCAGTCTCAACAGATGTTCTAAGTGGCACCTCCTGAGTCGCCCTTGTGTGGTGGGGAAATATAGAAATGAAGCTAAATCAAATTAGCCGGCGGAGGAAGAAAATAAAGGTCAGGTCCACCCGCATCTGAGTAAACAGCCTCTGCCAATACGGCCATCTTCAGTCAGGAACTAATTAAGAGCTGATTGTCCTTGTTGGTGAAATCTCAAAGATGCGTGGTGCTGAATTATTAAAAACAACGCACACAAAATACAAAAAAAAAAGGAACCCCCCCCACACACACTCTGCAGTATGCCAGATGAAAAGATAAGGAGCCATAATATCCCACGGAATTGTGTCTCTTGGACAGAGATAGTCCCTAAATCCCCAGCTTTCTTTGTTTTGATGACAATTTTTCTTCCTTGAAGGGAGCAGAAAGTATGCTCGAAGCCTGTCTTGTGTTACCTTTGTCTGCCTATCTCAGCTGGTATTTAATTGGTCAGCAATAGGAGGGAAGTCTCCTTTGAGGTAATGAATATTGACTGTTTATGTTGAAATGTCACTGTGAAAAGAAAGCCAGCACCAAAGAGGGAGAACCCAGTGTGAGAGCCTCAGACACAAAAGAGACACCAGTGAAGCGGAGGCATTGAAAAGCAAAGCAGCTGAAATTCAAAGAATGGATGAAACAGAAATAGCCTACATGTGTGGGAATTTGAAGCTAGCCGTTGACAGGTGAAAAAGTCATTATTTTACCTGTTATAGCCCAATGTAATTGTGTGTTTTTCGTAACATGACACGCAGGCCATGACTCACAGAAACGTTTTAATTGAGAAACCATCCTGGTCTTTTAATGAATCATTTTTGTCCCGTAAAGGGAACTGGGGCAGACCTCACACTTAAAGACTATGTGGATTCTAAACCAGAGAAGAGGGAGAAATGGAGGAACTGCATGGCCGGCTGGCCCTCTCTTGAAATGGTTAGGTCTTGCCTTTTTCAAATGAACCTGCTGGATGGGCAAAGTTTTGGTCTTGGTAATTAGAGATTTTAGGGTAAGAAGGGGAGGGAGAATGGTGTCACCAGGCACATACGGTCTGCTCATTAGCTTAGACGGGCTGAAGACATCATCGTTTAATAACCTGGGACATTATTGGCACATCTTTGTAATTTGAGGGTGGCCCTGAGCTGGCAGCTGAGATGGGGTCCCTTCAACCCCTTCAGCGCTGCTCAAGCTCTGCCACATTTCAGTTGGGTTTTACTAGGAGGTGTGGCTTTATTCACCCACCATAGATTTTATGTCATTGTGGGAATCGGATTTTCCATTTTTATATTTCCCCCAAATGGTGACCAGTTGGAGGAGCAATACCAGAAAGAGATAGCAAACGGAGCGCGTCTACATGATTTAAATGTGTAGGAAGTTCCAACATGGACAAGTTTTGAAATCGGGGGGGGGGGACGACTCTTCTCCACCCCCATCCTTGGGCTTCACTGTGGTGCAAATTACTAATAGCCATGAGTGTTGTATTTGTTGCCTTTAATATTGTGTGTGAGAAGGGAAATGAGACAAAGAGACAACTGTGCGACTACTGAGTCACACACACTCATGGGAAAAATCAAATGGCTGAAGAACCCGGATCCACAGAAAACTCGTTTCTGGTCCCTATGAATAGGCAGTTGTATCTACAGGGTGGCTATACTGTTCACACAGAGCAAGTTCACATATTTGAACTTTATCCTAATTGGGACCCCATCGCTGCAGATTTCTCATTAGCGTTCCCTTTGGATGGTTCCCAAATGCAGAAAGGGTCCCCTGTTTCATTGCCCGGCCCTTCAATTATGTTTTCTAAAAGCCCAATAAATAAAAGATGACATCCTGAGTCACACCCTGTGTCATGCTTGAACCCTAACCTGTGACGCTCACCTACCTCGAAACTAACAAGCTGCATGGCCCACAAAGAGTGGTATTTCTTCATTAGCAAGATCCACTTCACCTTTAAAAACCCGGGGCTCCCCGTCTGCACCCAGCGGGATTGAGATGTCTTGGGTCTCTCAATGACATTTAGGAATCCTCCAAGACAAAAAAGGAAGTCGTTACATTTCCAGCTCACCTGCAAAGAAGATGTCATTAAAAGAGGAAGCAAAGTGAACCCCTGTCAACTTGTTAGGGCCCGAAAGGTAATTCTGCCATCAGAAATGGGAGTTGTGGAATGAGCCAGAATCCTATTATTACTGACACGACAGAACCTGCTGGGGTCAAAGGTGCCCAGGGCCAGAAAGTTCAGGTGTTGCTAAATTCATTAAGGTGTCAGTTTGAAAAGATGTGATGTTACCCCTGTTGTCTGTAGGGATGAAAGCTGGGCTTTGCTCGCTCCTGTCAACACACTATCGTCTCAATTCTGTTTGCTCTGCACCTGATTTTGCCATCTGCAAGGGGTTAAGGGTCAGGGGTGATGGCTTCTTAAAAGGCTACTAATATTTGACATATATCATGTCAATCTGCCCCTTTCATCGCCACTCCCTACCGCCAAAAAAAAAGGGCAAATGTTGTTTAAATCAACACTCCTTGTGTTGGCTTGCTTGTCCAATTTTTGCAAATGACGGTAGTAGAAGGTGAGTAAATCTCTCCTGCGCTTCCATTTTTATTATTAAAGATAAATGTACTTACTTCTCTTAATAAGGTCACGTGCCTCCATGATAACTTCTGACAGGAATTTGACTTTTAAATCTCCAGACGTTGGACTTGCTCTCCTTCTTCACTTTATGAGCATTTTCTTCAGGTTTTATTTCCAGAGGTTCATTGGAAAATCTGAGACTTCGTAAAGAGCGTCTTGATCAACAGGATGCAAATGATTGCTCTGCATTTGAAATGATAAAGAATACTTATTTGGTAACTTGTACCAGAAAGTATGAAGGTGATTACCATATAGGAAGCAAAATATAGAATACAATACATCATTGTGTGAATAAACAAATCACATTTCATATTAATATATCATGAGAAGACATAACACTTATTTTTCAAAAGATATGTGTTCCAGATGATGGTTTTAAAGACAGACCACCTTGTAATAATTTAATTTTTTAAATGTCAAATATCATACCAACATAACCAAATTTCAATTCACTGGGTGGGTATTTCAAAAAAGTGAAATCGCCGATTTCCACACCTTGGTTCAAGGCAATATTTATTTGCTTAATTTGAGTTTTAAAGAATGAGGTGGTTTTTGCTTTTTTATTTTCTAGAAAATGTCAGTAATCAAATGATAATGAGAAAATGACAAACACCCTTCCTGGCTGAGACCACAGCGTAATCAAAACCAAAACAAAACAAAACAAAAACTTGCGTGCCTTTGCAGTTTATTGGTATAGAGGTAGGGCTTAGGAGGTATGGCATACTGTTACTCTCACACCTTTGACACTGATAAACAATATAACATTATTTCATGCATGGGGAGATAACATGGTCACTTCTTTAAATAGGTTTGTAGGTCCACGCTGCTGGTATATGTGCAATCCGGCTGGCCCACTTCATGTGCACTCACATTGTATATTTTGCATAAAACAGAAAAGTACTTTCTTAAAGTGCAGAAAAGTAACCCGCTTGCACACAGATTTCCTGTTGATGCTCACTGAAATTTGCCTTTCCATTTCCCCAATGGTTTCTATGAAAAATCCAAGTATTTTCCTAAGTCTGTCAAGCCTGCTTTAAAAGGGGACTTTCCTAGTTCTGAGCAGGAAAACTTCTATTTTTAAGCAATCTATGTCCATGTGAAGGCAGTCCGAGTGCTAACAACGGCCATAAATAACATTTGTAAGGCATGCATGTATGTATGGCCACAATATTGATTCCCTAACCAAGCAAAGACCTGGTTCTTTTTTTCTGCAGCCCTAGACCAAGATGCGATTTGCAAAAGTCCACCGTGAATGCAGATATGCCCTGTGCAGACTTTCTAGGCAGGGGACAGAAAGGGTCACAAAAATTCAGCGAGCAGCTGTTGTGGGAACTCGGGTTAGCGGCGGCTGCTCTTCATTGATACAGGGAGCACTTAACCTCGCGAGAAGCACAGAGTTTGGTGGGAAGGCTCCCCCTGGACCAGTTTTTCAAGTTGATCCTGTAGTTATATTGTCGGTCCCTCTGGGTAGCGGGGGCTGGGGGAGGAGGGGGGCACACACTCTGGACTTTCACTTGTAGGAAGAAAGAAAATCAATCTTCGTGCCCCAAAGATGGAATTGCTCATGCAGAAAGCCACTGAGGCATCGGAGTCTTGTAAGGAAGGCTCGGAGGAAATGGCTGCAGGCTTCAGGCAAGATGCTAAACTACATCCCTGCTCTCTGGAGACACAGGGGGCACGGATGGAAATAGAAAGGGTGTGTGCTGGCACTGGCCCCGAGTTGGTGTGTCTTTTGATCAAGAGGGAGGGAAAAGGCAGCTGAAATTGGGGATGGATCTATACACTGGAAAAATAAATATAACTGAAATGCTTTGTTCTGTATTCATTAGAGGATGGCCTGTACCCTACTCAGGAAAACTATGTGCTCAGATTACCATCAATCATTTTTCTAGAAGGGCCGTTGTCGCCCTTTTTGATACATATCAAGGTTTGCATACAATGTTTTTTGTCTAAAGGTATTATTTGATAGTTGTGATTGCTGGCAGGGATGCAACACCCTTCAACCTCAAGATTGCCGGAACATTCTGTGGCTCAAATCATTAAAAAAATCTTCCAGATGACATACTCTCATGTAGTCAGTGACTGAACTGCTGTTACTACTTGGGAAAGCAATGCATTTATTGAAAAGAGCCATGTTAATGAAGTGATTGTTTTAAGACCAAGGAAAAGAGGCGCAGGAGCTTTTCACGGTACCCTTCAGATGTAAATACTACCTCACTGCTGAATTCTCTCTGCTGTGAAAGCCCAGCCATTATTTTGGGGGGACCTCCCCATTTGTGACACAGGAAGGTCAAGGATTGCAAGACCCACATGAGGGGATCTGGCTGCACCGAGATCGCCTGGATTTTGAGATTTAGACTTCATTTTTGGTTCCTACAAAACCATCCACAATTATACAATTTCACTGGCTCCACCTTTTCAATGTCACAGAAAAGAAAGCTGTGCAGCCAATAACAACAATGGGAATAGTTTCTTTGATTTTTCACTAGGCTTAGAATTTTCAAAGTCCTTTTACCTACCCGATTGTTTTTCATTAGGAAGGAGCAGGTAATAAAAACAAACAAACCCCCAAACAAAAACCAAACAAAAAGCCCCACTCTTTTGATATTATTTTCAAAGCAGTGAAGCAGGTAACACTGGCTATTGACAAGGCATTCTGATTCGACCCCCTCTCTTTTCTGAACCTCATCTTCAGACTTGTCCCCAGCACACCACAGGCATAAAGCAGGTCTCCAGAAAGCTATGAATAAAGGACCCCCCTGCCAACCAGGCTTTCTAGGAACCGTTATTGCTTGCTGAATGTGGGTTCATGGGATCCAATGCAAATTCTACTGACCCCACACTTTACTACTGGGAATGCAAGTACTGGCTACAGTTTCCATTCTTACTCAGTGGGAAAGGGCCACCTGTTTGTTTGTTCCTATAACGTGCGGCCACTTGGCACAATGCAGGTCAGTAACGAGGTGTTTAGGTGGGATAGTGGCAGAACCCCACAGTGTATCCAGCTGTCCTGGTGCTTAAAAGGTGGGGAAAACGGGGTGAGCCTCCCGCGCTCATTTCTGGAATGGGGCTGTGCTCCTGACACTGCCTTTGAGGAGGAAATTATGACATTTAAAAGAATCCCCCCAGCTTTATAAAAAGCATGTGAATATCTATAAATATTGATCCAAAATGAGTGCAATGAATAATTTATTGTGAAATATACTTTCTTTGTCTTTCGGTTTTTTAAAGCAGCTTGGTTTTTTTTTTTTCCTCTCAAAAAATTATGGTTAGACAAGCATATTTTTTTCTCTATCATTTTAGAGCCATTTCTTAGTTTTAGAAAACGTGTGTTATTTTCAAAAGATGTTTGAGGTTGGGGGGAAAGCAAAACCCCCAACAATGCACACGTTACGAGAATGGAAACACATTGTAGACGATTTAGTTTCAGGAGAAAATATTACTTGAAATTTAAAAGAATGTGCATATAATTTGTTATCATAATTTTGTTGTCTTTGGTGCTGATTCTCATTTTGCGGAATCATTGAAACATGTCTTCTGTGTTCCTGAATAAAAATAGGGATTTTATTTGTTGGAACTAATGGTTCCAAGCAAAAATACCGCCTTGTGTAATGAGAGCAAAATAAACAGGTGTGCTCAGCATCATGCACAGTATGGCTGACAAGGAGCGGCCCGTCTGTAAGAGGTACTTAATAGCCTCAAACCTCACCAGGAATTGGGCTTTAATTAATCACAATTCTGGGTCTTTTTTGGAATGTCTATCAATATTTTCACAAGGGGTTCAAAGTGTCTTTCTTTTTCTTCCTTTCTTTCTCTCTCCCTGTAGACAAGGATTCGTAGAAATGAATACCTCCCATTAATTTCTTGGAGAAGTTTTCTTGGAGAAGCAATTGGGTGGGAGTTCATTAGGCTTTTCCAAGGCTCTGAAACTGTTTATAGATAAAAGGATTTTATTTTTTTTTGTTTCTTCCCTGTTGAGTTGCCAACTCAGATACATTGATTTTTTTGCTGTTGTTGTTTTTAAATTTTGTTCCTTTTTTTGTTCGACTCGTGATAGAAAGGAAGATAAGAAAAAAACCATTTATTGAGTGTGGATGTTGTCCTTTTTGGAAGACTTTGACGGTTGTGGGTTTTCCCCCTGCATCCTAGTATTTATTTCAGTTAATCCCTCGGTCTCACCAGGTGTGTTGTACACACCAGTGGTTTGTGAAGTTCATTCCAAAGCACATTGAATTCATATGTCTCCTAAAATCCAGCAAGTGTGCGTGACTACTTTTCTGAAGGCTCCTTGTGTTTTGGTACATGCCGTATTTCCCCATGTATAAAACGCACCCTTTTTAGAAAGATTTGGGATCTAAAAACTGGGTGTGTCTTATACAGTGGTTGTATTTTTTTTTAACTTGCATTTCCCGCTTTTTTCGTGCTTGTTTTGCACTCATTGCTGTAGATTTTTTAACTTGCATTTCCCGCTTTTTCGCGCTTGCTGTCTTTGTGCTCCTTGTTTCGCACTTGTTACCGGTATATGACGGTAGGTTACGTTTTGCCACGTTCTGCCCAGAAATGGCTCAGAAAAGAGTTTCGTGCAGTGCTGAATTCAAGTTAAAAGTGATCCAGTTTGCAAAAGTGAATGGAAATCATGCTGCTGATGGAAAGTTTGGTCCTCCTCCAACTGAGAAAACAATCCGAGACTGGCTACGGGAAGAAGAAACCCTACTGAAAACGCCACAGCAGAAGAAAGTCATGAGAGGCAAGTCAGCAAAATGGCCAGATTTAGAGAGGGAATTGAAGATATGGATTGAAGAGCAAAGGGCAAGTGGAATTTCTGTGTCCACAAAGATGGTTCAGCACGAGGCAAGAAGAATTGCTGATGAAAAATAAGTTAATAAAACTTGAGTTCAAGGGCTGGCCGAGTGGCACGATGGTTAAGAACTGGCTTGGGATGTCAGAGGGCCCCGGTTCAGATCCCACATATGAGGGCCAGTGACACTGCCCTCCACAGCTAAAATGCTGAACAACAGCTCAACCTGGAGCTGGGCTGCCGTGAGTCGCCGACCCCAAAATTAAGGTGCGTCTTATACATGGGAGTGTCTTATACATGGGGAAATACAGTAATTGTTTCTAAAGGAAATAAAGCAAATCAGAAAGTTTTACTGAATTGGATAGACTACAAAACAGAAGTGCCATGTGGAGTTTTCCTGAAATAACGAAATGGGAATTCTATTTGGATACGTCAAGATGCACGCGAGCTCTAACTTGCCTCTGGTCCTCTGACAGTTTGGTGCTGCACGAGAGTGTGTGAGGGTTTTCGGGTCAGAGAAGACTTGGATTCAAATCCAGGCTCTGTACCTGCTGGCCGTTACCTAGGCAAGTAACTGAACTTCCTGATGACTGGTTCTTTATTTGTTAAAAGAATGCCACCACCACTACCATTAGTGATAACACTGCCTGCCTCATAAGGGTGGGTATTCAGGAGACTGAATGAGTGCATGTTTGACCTGGTATGAAAACCTTCTAACTAAGGTCTTTCTCTTCTCATCCTAGTCTGTAGCAGCTGCTGCCTAAGCATTCTGTAATATTTCCTCTAATATACAGGTATTGTGGCACGAGAGGTCTCCCTGAAATACATACCTATCTATGCAACTTCCCTGCTAAACATCTCTCAGACTCCCAGCTACTCACAGAATAGGCCTGAGCTCCTTCATCCATGTTCGAAGTCCCCACCATGTGCCCCAGTCTTTCGTCCTGGTCTATCTGTCTCTCCCCCACGGACCTTGCTGTTTCTTCCCCACACCTGTCTCCTTTTCCTGCTTCAGCTCCTTGCTGAATTTCTCTAATAAAGATCACCTTCACGTTCCTCTCTGCTCCCGGAGCATTTTATACCCGAAATCTTCTCCCCATCTCTGTCGCCCACTGTATTGTACATGCCTTATGTCAGGGGCAGACTCTCAGTCCTTTGAATAGAGTTGCTCAGCCCCTAGCATGTATGTCATCACTGTCACCCTATGGCTTCTCAAATATACCTCTAGGTAGAGCGAAAATATAATTTATCATCTCAACTGGGACATTCAAGAAAAGTGCCAGACTCGGTGAATGCTGGAACCACAGGCAAACCAGGTGGTCCAGAACTCAAGAGACGGGACTAAGAATAACAGGGAATGACTGTGGTCACCCAATATTCCAACAGGTTTCAAAAAGCAGTGGGCAATGGAAACAAGCATATACACTGGGGTAAAGACAGTCTATTCAATAAATGATACTGGAAAAACTGGACAGATACACGCAAAAAAATGAAACGGAACAACCTTCTTATGCCATATGCAAAAATAAATTTAGAATGGATTAAAGACTTAAATGTAAGACCTGAAACCATAAAACTCCTAGAAGAAAATATAGGAAGTAAATTTGCAGACATTACCCTGAGTAATATTTTCACTGATATATCCTTTCAGGCCAGGGAAGCAAAAGAAAAACTAAACATGTGGGACTACATGAAACTAAAAAGATTTTTCAGCAAAAGAAAACATCAATAAAACATAAAGACATCCTACTAAATGGGAGAAAATATTTTCCAGTGATACATCTGATAAGGGGTTAATATCCAAAATTTATAAAAAACTCATATAATTCAACACCAAAAAAACTAACCAACCCAATTAAAAAATGGGCAGAGGGGGCCGGTCTAGTGGCGCATTGGTTAGGAGTTGGTTTGGGATGCCAGATCTGAGCAGCAGGGCCCTGGTTGGGATCCCACATGAGGGCCAGTGACGCTGCGCCCTCTACAGCTAAGATGGTGAACAACAGCTCCATCTGGAGCTGGGCTGCCGTGAGTCACCAGCGACGCCATAGGCTGCAGTGGGGCTGGCTGGCAGCGGGCATGAGTTTTCGTGAGCTGCTGTGAGCGGCCGTTCAATGGCCAGCGAGCGACTGCCTCACCGGGGAAGAGCGCAATGATAATACCAACTTGGGTCAGTGAAGCAACGTCCTCCACAACTAGACTGAAGAACAAA
Source organism: Hipposideros armiger (assembly GCF_001890085.2). Taxonomy (NCBI): domain Eukaryota; kingdom Metazoa; phylum Chordata; class Mammalia; order Chiroptera; family Hipposideridae; genus Hipposideros; species Hipposideros armiger. Next base: position 2,656,021 of record NW_017731385.1, read on the forward strand.
AGGACAGCGACTTGTCTGTTCCCCTTCTCCGATTCCCCAACGCTGTTCCCCTCCCCCATTTCCCCAATAAAATCTTAAAAAAAAAAATGGGCTGAGGACGTAAAGAGACATTTCTCCAAAGAGGACATACAGATGGCCAACAGACATGAAAAAGCGCTCACTGTCACTAATCACCAGAGAAATGCAAATAAAAACCCCAATGAGATACCACATCACTCTGGTCAGAATGGCTATCATCAATAAGTCAACAAACAACAAGTGTTGGTGAGGATGTGGAGAAAAGGGAACCCTTGTGCACTGTTGGTGGGATTGTGAACTGGTACAGTCACTATGGAAAACTGGATGGAGGTACCTCAAAAAATTGAAAATAGAACTTCCTTAGGACCCAGCAATTCCTCTCCTGGATATTTATCCAAAGAAATCCGAAACACTAACTTGAAAAAATATATGCAGCCCTATGCTCATTGCAGCACTAGTCACAACAGCCAAGACATGGAAACAATGGAAATGCCCATCAATAGACTATTAGATAAAGAATCTGTGGTGCATTTATACAATGGAGTATTACTCGGTCATAAAAAAGAATGAAATCTTACCATTTGCCACATCATGGAGGGACCTAGAGAACATTATGCTAAATGGAATAAGTCAGACAGAGAAAGACAAATAACATGATCTCACTTATATGTGGAATCTAAAGAACAGAATAAACAAGCAAACAAAACATAAACAGACTCAAAAGTATAGAAAAAAATCCTGATGTTTGCTAGATGGGAGGGACGAATGGATGGGGGAGAAGGTGAACAGATTAGAAAGTACAAAGTAGTAGTCACAAAATAGTCACGGGGATATGAAATACAGTATGGGGAATATAATCAATAATGTTCTAAAGATTATGTATGGTGCTAGATGGGCACTGGACTTATCAGGGGGATCATTTCACAGATTATATAAATGCCTGACCACTGTGCTGTGCACCTGAAGCTATAGTAGAATAATAATGATTGTCAAATATAATTAAATATAGTGTGTGTATGACATATATGTATATATATATCACACACACACACACGGTGCCAAAGAAATGTATACACATTTTAAGAAAGGAAAAAACTACTAAAATTGTAATACTCAATATATATTGATAACAAAAGATGACTACAAGTCAAGTTTGACTTCTGCAATGACAAGAGGTGCTCAAAGTGGTTCCCATCAGCATCCAGACACTTCTGATGATGGCGAACTACTGATTGAGCAATGCTGGAAAGTGTCTACTTGTATACATTTTTTTTGCACCCCTGTATATATATATATATTCACAGGATGTAAAGTACAGCATAGGGAATATAAATGGAATTGTAACAGTGATATGTGATGTCATTGGGATAGTAGATTGGGGGGTATCACTTTGTGAAGGATATAAATGTCTATTATATTGCTTTGTACACCTGAAACGAAAAAAAAATGCCGTGGGTTCACTATCGAACAGAGTAGCCCACAAAATAGTGGTTGGCTGGGGAAGAGACACTTATTTCCTAGTTTGGGTTCTGCCTCTTTTTAGGGTGAAGATTCTGGGACCACAGCCTGGCTCTGACTCTGGACAGTGAGTTTTTCCTTGCTTTGCTCAGTCCCTCAGATCTGCTACAGGGATGCTGACAAAAATCTGCTTCCCAACAGTGAGGTGAACTTAAGTCTGTTTTTGAGGAAAGGGGTAACTCCTTTAAGAGCTTAAAAACTTGGGTCCATCGCATCAGTATGTTCATAGCAGATTTTAATGTAAGCATAGCCACTGTTATCTGTTGGGTAGGGTGATGCCTTTAAAAAGCATTTAGGAACATACATGACACATGATTAGATTTCAGAACTGATTATAGCATGCATACAAGACGTTTAGTGGGGATCACTGCTCCCAGAATACTTCAATATATGGCATAAGTGACCACTGGGGGAAAACTACCATCTCCCCTTTATTAATGTCTGTGGCAGCATGATAAGCTGGCTTTGTCCGTGCTGTTTATATCTTGGCCACAAATTTGGAGTTGACTGCTTGTTGGAGAGATTGGTATGTTACCCAAAACTGTCTGAGATTCCAGCATTAGGCTTTCTTAAAATCTATAGTCTTCCCTGTGTTAATCTTGTCCTTACTAAGGAAGAAATTTTCTAATGTCATGTCAATCCCATTATCTTTAATGGACTGATTGTTTCTAAACGTGGAGGGGAGACACATCTTACATTAAGCATTTCTGTTACTTGGATACACTCGGGACAGGATGGAAATGTGACAATCCAACAATGCTATTTGCACCATTTTTATGTAAGGTCTACCTCCTATGCATAGATGCACTGTCTGCATGGGAAGTTTGGACACCCCACGCCGGTCCCATTTTCTCTCTGCTGTCGGCTCTCACAGAGGCGAGCCTGGAGGACAAAAGTGCCACATCCCTCAGATGACTGTGTGAATCACTCTCCCTAGTCCTTCCCTCCTGGGTTTCGGCCTTGGCGCCCGGTGTTTGCAGCATTAAGAGGGTTAAAGGTTCTGGCGTGGTGAATTTATTGTTGACATCTCCCAGTCCTTAAAGACGGGATCACTAATGGGTGACCCTGGGGTTTGGTCGCTCCAGACCGGAGAAGATCAAGTCTCATCCCCTCCTGCAAGCATGATGACCCCTCCATTCTCACTCTCCCTGGCCTAACCTTTCACTCACTGATCTTTGACCAAAATATTAAACAGAACCCTGCTTGGGTCTGTGGTCAGAGGCTGTGGACTTGAAGGTCTCTCCCAATTTCATGGGAAGAAGCTGTGGTGATAATAATGAAATGTGGAGCAGGTCTGCAGACATGCTTACAGAGAGTAATTATATTGTTACTGACCGCATACAACACGGTTTCTGTAACAACCCGTGTACATGGCAAATCAATGCTAATCTATTTGCCCAGGGTATTAATGAATTGTACGCTAAGGCTTCTGTTATTTGTATTAACACTGACAATAGTGCCACGATGTTTATTCCCTCTTACTGCAAGAGACCAAGTTTAAAACTAGTTTTAGAATACCTTAGATTTACCATTGACAGTAATGCAAAATGCATTAATGTGTAGCAGAAGGACCAGGAATCATTTAAATGATTAAATGAGAAAAAGTATTTGGTGAGGTCTGCTGAGATGGATTTCATGCTTTGAGGGAAGGACAGAGGAATGTTACGTGGAAAATGACTGAATCCTTAAAGATAAAAAGAAGCAGAGTACACCAGAGCCCTGAAATGCTCCACCGATATTTTGTAAAAATAGGGTCATCTGATGTGATACAATGTCCTGAAATATGAACAAACACCAATGAAAGTCTTTGAAGCTGAGGGTTTCTTTCACTATGAAAAGTAAGGCGTTATTAAAAAAAAAAGACATATTTGCTAGTCTTCATTAGTATAAACTGTTAGGCCTCGTCATTATAAATCAAAGTAAAATTAAATACATTAAAAAATAAACAAAACCAAATGGTTAAGATTTAACTGCTGCTTAGCCAAATGTTTTAGAAATAAATGATATATTAATGATACATGACTTTTATACCCTACTTAGAAATCTTGCATTAATTTACAGTTCTGTTTTAGCAAGTGAATATGTTTCCAGTCCCAGAGAACACAAATTTCTCCATATCTACAGTTTTTTCCCATTATACTATAGTATTCACAACTTGGAATGAAATAATTGCTAGTTCTGCAGAAAAATATTGCCTCAAATCGAGACGTTTTCTCTAAATTAATACCGATACTGTTTTTATCAATATATATTGAACTCCGTTTTGTCCTATTTTCCCCTTGATTTGGGCAGTTTGCCATTTCCCCCCCGATTTTAAATATGGGTCAGGAAGCAGAGCCACAGGTTAAAGCCTTGGATGGCACCGCCTGTCTCCACGGCTCTCAGTTTTCACGGTACTGTTTACAGTACCTCCTTTCTGTCCTTCTCACAGCCCTCCACGCTCACTCAGATCCATTGCTCCTTGGCCAGACTGGGAGGTGGGAGCTATGTGCATCTCCATTTTACAGACAAGGCAACTGAAACGGAAGTCACACAGGCAGAAACTGACAGAGCCGGGATTTAAACTCGGGCCATCTGACCCTGAAAGCTTTCTCCTGACCACTGGGCCACCTGCCTTACAAGCCAAGCAGTAACTCCACTGAGAAGGCCACGCAACTGGCTGTCTCCCTCTGCCATGAAGCCTTCTTTGACACGGCGATAGGGTCAGCTGAGCAGATACCAGCTCCTCTCTAACTTCCTGAGGCCTAAAATAGAGCCTCACTCATCTTCACTTTCCTCCAGCACTTACCATTGTGCCTGGCACTTAGCCGATATCTAAAATATGTATAAATAAGGAAGACCACAATGAACATGTATATAAATTATAAAACTAAATTTTTTTCATCCAACTTAAATCACTTAGGACCAGTGTCTTTCCTCATTATTTTGGTGTCTGGGTCGATAGAAGAAACTTAGTTCATTAACAGTCTTTCCCGGTGGCTATGCCCACCCGCAACTAAGACTGAACTGGGCACCTTGAGCTGGGCTGCCGCCCGGATGGCTCAATGGATAGAGTGTGCACTCTTAACAACAAGGCTGCTGGTTCAACTCCCACATGGGATGGTGGCTACACTCATCCACATCTAAGATTGAACACAGCACCTTGAGCTTAGAGGCCACGAGCTGCCGACGGGAAGCCAGATGGCGACTGGCGCCCTCCACAACTAAGATTGAAGAACAACAACTTGGCTGGTCCCCCTCCCCAATTTCTCAACACTGTTCCCTCCCCCAATTCCCCAATTAAAAAAAAAAAAGTTTTCCCCCCAATGAGACATCATGGTTATCTTGACCAAAAAGTCAAGAACATTGAAACCGAAGTCACACAGGTAGCAACTGACAGAGCTGGGTAGTAACTGACATAAGCTCAACCAATAGGCCCCAAATTTCAAATTAAACAAAACCAAACCAAACCTTAGGAGTGATGTGGCAATTACTGGAGGCTTGAGCAAGGGGAAGACGGGAAGGAGAAAGACACCGATCCACTCATTTTCCGGTGTGGCCAGTGGTGGCGGCACCGTGGTGTTTCATCATCGTGGCTCATTATAAACCGACAGCCGGGCCCAATCGAGAGCCTGGGGAGGGACCTGGTCGGTTAGTTATATGACAGAAGCTGCAAAACACCTATAGTTCCACCCTGTCTGACTTGCCTGCAGGAGAAACATTTCATAAACAAATGTCTCACTAAATAGTATAGTGTTTTCTCTTCCCCTCAAATGTGTTTATTAGCAAAACGACTCAAAGTACTTAAAAAAAAAGTGAATTAAATGAAAGTGTCTGCTCCTAATACTGTTGTAGGAGCCTGAAATATCTTTAGCTGAAACTTACGGTTAGACGCAAATATATTTCCTTCTCTGAAAGAGAAGGATTTTAGGTCTGTGCTTACGAAGGGGAAAATAATATAGAGGGTCATTACTTATTACAAGTGGTTTTGGAAACATAAAGGGTTTTCAAACTAGAAATTGTTAAAGCAACCATTGAAACCTCTCTTAATGGCTACTTATGAACATGTGCATATAGACATATATATGAACATGTTTTAAAGGACTGTAGCTTCGAGTTTTCAAAGAGAAATTCAATGGTATACGAATGATTTGAAAAGAGCATTCCTGAATGAAAAATGGACATCAGTCAAATGCATCAATAAACATGGCTTTTTCATATGCAAATGGCAATTTCTAAAGTAAAGAAGGCATTGTTTTATAAATAGTGAGATAATATTCTTGAAAAAGGTTACCCGTGATTACATAAGTTATCTCCTTCATGAAGAAATTTAGAGCTCATGGCTGCTCTTTTCATTAAAGCGGCCTTCGCATCCACACTCACACTGAAAGCCAAACTCCGCATTTTAATTAGAGATAACAAATAATTATATCACTTAGGAAACTGAAACTATTAAAGATTGCTGGTGCCATCCTACAGTACTTGAAGGGTGGGCAGCTGATGTATAAATCACACTAAAGGTAATAGGGGAAGGTGACAAATTGACCAGTAATGTGGATAAATTCTACAGCTAACCAGATGAATAGATGCACATTTGGGCAGCCACTGTCTGGGGTCCATAAGGGCTCGACTCCTTATTTTGAGCTGATTATAACATTTTCCACTCCCCAAATAAGGAGGTAACTCTTTCTTTATATTTCTGATGGGGGCTAAAGGGGAAAGGCAGGGTGAGATGTAATTTATACTTCCTCCAACCCAAAAGATGAAACTTGCATCCCCTCCCCACATTTTTTTTTTCAAGAAAGCACATTGACATCTTGAGAGAAATTACTACCCCAGAGTCAAGGGCAGAAAAAAATGGAGAGACAGACTTCCCCAATCTATGCAGCCCAGAGGGACCAGCTGACGTGAAGAAAGCAGAGACCTGAGCCATTAGAGCCAGAATCGGGGCTGACACTGACCTGCGCAGACACCCGGCATTGTCCCGCCATCTGTACAAACGTGAACTTTGCCTCCCAAACTTGGCTTCTCAATTAACATGTCCAGCTGGGGGAGAATTCCGTCATTTCCCTAATATCCTTATTGCCACTGGCCTGACTTCGTAATATTAAAAATACACGTGCCCAGATCAAGGATTTTCTTAAGCACTTCTGTTTTTTGTGCAGATAATAGGCAGGAGGTGAAAGCAGATGCAATAGAATGTGAAAAGCGTAACCCTGATTAGGCACTGATTGGAACGCGTTTCTACCTTACGTTTAAAACCTTTCTATTATTAGAACTAGCTGTCACAAGCAGGCTCTGACTCTCCTATGAGAGGGAGCCAAGGGCGTGCAATGTTTCGCTTCCTCGGTGCAAATAAATTTATAGTTCAAAGGGCCATTTTCTTTGCCTATGTCCTTAAGTCTCTGAGACCTGTTATGTGCACCACTGACGTGCTGGTAAAGGTGTGTCGTTTGGCTTTCATTTGCTCTCTTTCAATGGATGCTCATTGTTCTCAGCTATTGTTCATTTTAGTGTGTTATGCATTGACACGGTAAAGAAATAAAACCTTGGTATCACTAGTTGATGATAAATGGACAATATTTGTGAGGGGTGGGGGGAGATGGAGAAGTTATTACTTCAAATCTTGAAAGGGATGGAGTTTGTCACGTAATCTCAAAGTTACAGGCATAGCTTCGAAGCTTGCGACCTAGCTCTTCTCCATCAGCTGCAGAACCCTGAGCAAATGACTTAACCCCTCAAACATCAGTTTTCTCACCTTTAGAAGCGGTAGAACACAGCGTTAGGTGGTGTGGGGAAGATGAACTGAGATAGGATGTGGAAAGTCTCCAGGAGAATACTTGGCACAGAGCAGCCACTCAGCCACATTAGCTGGCATTTGGGGATTTAGTTGTGTTCTAACAATGTCACTCAGTGGTTTTCAAAGGCTCTGCTTAAAATACATGTCATGACAACGAGATCGCTAGCTGTATGGCCTACCCTTTGCACAGTTTTACTTGTCAGAGAAAGCTCCTTCAAGTACTCTCGTGTGCTTTTTGCCTGTTTCACCCTGTCTCCCCTTTCTGTCCTCGTTTGTCATTGCAGAGAACTGAGCAAATGCTGGTTCTGGTGGAAAAACCAAGAAAAGTCGTGTGGATCAAAGCATGACAGCTTTACTTGGAGTCCTGCTACTTTAAATACTCTCTTCCCTGGGCTAGTTTTCCAGGCTCCTGAATTCCTCATGTCACCCAGGTTAACATTCACCACCACTTAGAGGTGCCCAGCCCAGCCTTACTCCATAATGGCCCAGACCTTCCCCACACTTAGCTCTCCTTAGTAGGACAGCCTGAATGACATAGGGGTGATGGTGCAGGCTTTGCAGCCACTTAGAGCCGGGTTTGAATTTCACCCCCACCATTTCCTAGATGTGTGACTTAGGCACGTGGGTAAAGTTTCTGAGCATCACACTCATGATCTGGAAAGTAGAGATGATGTTTGCGGCCGTCACATGCTTTTCATCATTTAGAACTGGACTCTGTTTCCCATCACTTTTGAACCGAGGCCACGGAGAAAACGAAATGAGAAAACGAAATGGGTGCGTGTGAGGCCAGAACAAGGACGCACAGCCTGGAGACACTTTTTGAGGTTAGGAAGTGACTGCAGAAGCCATTTATAGGGAGGCCGAGCAGGAGGTGGAGAGAAAGCCACTGGGGTCACTGACCGGGCACTGTGTGCTGTGACTCCTCACAGGGCTGTTTGGACCTCTTCTCAGAGAATTCTCCAGTGACTGACTGGCGCACTGGGGGTATTGATGCAGGAAAGTGAAACAAAAAGTGAAAACTGAAAATAGAAACCAACTTGAGCTGATAACTGACCGCCATCCAACACAGTTCGCCAATGTCTGATTTTTGCACACCTCTCCAGCTGGGATATTTGAAAGAGCCTGAAGATTCCTATTTCAGTACATAGGAAAACTAGTGATCATACCATTCTTTGGTTCAAAAGCCAATCATGGAATGTTATTAACAAACATTATATTTTTATGGATTTTGATTCAGTGGGATTTTGTTATGTTAGAGCAGTTGTTATTCTTATTTTTTCCTAGTGGTAGTTGTATTTATTTCACTGTCTGAGATAATTTGTGTTGCTTCTCCTAATTTATATTGAAATGCTGATAAAGTATATCTTAGTACTTAATTTTACCATCGGTCTGTTGGTGACCAGAGTAGACAAGAGACATTGATGAAACATAACATATATGCATACATTTATTTATAGACACAAACTATTATTCAATTTTACACATGTATGCATTTATCTATCTATCTATCTATCTATCTATCTATCTATCTATCTATCTATCTGTCTGTCTGTCTCTCTGTCTATCTATCCATCCATCCATCCATCTACCAACCTATGTATCATCTATAGAGAATTTCAGATGAAAAGAAATTCTGTCATCCACGTATCAGGAGTAGCTGTTGAAGAGAGACAAGTCCTCCTCAAATAGCTGGACCCAATTTTTACACCAGTGGAGGAAAGAGCAAGAGAGGGTAGGAGGCGTATACTGGTTAAACACCTACTATGTGCCATGTATCAAGCTAGACAATTTCAAATATCTTATTTCTCTTTACTTCTTACAACACCCTGAAGATGAAGATTTTATCATCTCTGGGATAGCAATGAGGAAGCTGGCTACTGGAGGTAAGTAACTCAGGGAAGGTTGTTCAGCTTGAACTCAGGCCTGTCTGACTCCAAAACAAAGGGCCAGCAATACACAAAATTCTAACACATAGGAACAAACCCAAACTAAGCTCCGTAGCAGGCAAGAGAGAAATAGACAGGTGACAGGTGATGGATAGGTAGATAACTGATAGATAAATAGATAGACAGGGATAGATGATGAATTGATAGATAATACATAGCTAGAGATGGATGGATATAGACAGACAGACAGACAGCAGGGATAGCATCTCTAACTCATACTACCCTTATCCAGGTAAGTGACCTTGAGCAGGTGGGTACTCTTGTGGAGTTCCACTTTCTCTGTAAAATATGGGATTTACACTAAATTGCCTCTGCTGTCCTTTCGTCTCCAATGCTCGATAGCTTTTGCATCATGTCCCGCTGTCCCAGCCCTGGAGTGTGTGCCCGCCTCCCTGGAACTCTCTGTGAACATGGTGTGTGATTTTGTCTGCATGTGACATGCGGAGTCCTGAACTGCAGACTTGATGGAGGCAGCGATACACACGGAGTTTCACTCCACAATGGCCACTAATGGTCCCTAATCAAGACACAATCTGAAAGGTAAACAAAGCAACAGCTCCTTTGTTTTTGTGAAGTGAGAACTAAGGGTTATTGATTATGCTCCTGACCCAGGACAGATCTGTATAGATCTAGGGAAGATGGATGGCTCTTTTGATCTGAGGCTCAGCCAAGCCTGACAACACGAAGCCACATCACAACTGGACTGTCCCTGCCATACCTGACCGTGCTCCCAGCTTCCTCTTCCTCATCTTCGGTCCTCTGGTCAATTCTGGTCACCTCATCGCAAGGTATGGGGAACTTGGCATTGCTTCATGGTTCTAAGCCTGAGCACCTCTGACAAACAGAGGGGATGAAAACAATTCTAAAGATGGCTTTTCAGGCTGCATCATTCTTGCTTTCAAAGCCTCACAGAAACGGTGCATCCCTTCATAATAACGTGGTCCAGACTATCTGTTTAACTGTGGCTGCTGTGTCTGTGTCACATTAAAACAACACATAACAGACTTGGGATCATGGAGTCTCTGCCACATGAGACTCTGGGGACTCTGTTTCATGCAAAGTCCACACGTCCTCCACGCAGTTGTTGGGAGTGTTGCCTCAGGCATGACACAGACTAATCACTGTCACTGTAGGTCTAAAGTTAATCCTGGGTGCCGTGGCCAGGCCTCAGGATGCTAAGGGTCTCGGAGAGGCCTGCTCATTGCCTAACAGGCCTGCGGCTCAGTGGCTCCCTTGAAGTGCCTCGCAGCCCCATCTGCAGCCACGAAGAGCATCGTCTGCAAGGGTTTGCACGGCACGGAAAAGCGGGGTTCTGAGAAAGGACACAGGTCACTACAGAAACGCACGTCTGAGGTCCTAAACATTTCCCTATTTTGGAGAAATTGGAAGTTAAGGTCATCAGTCACCTATTTGTTTACATAAAGCATCTTATTGGGTTTAAGAACTAAGTAGTTAGGCACAATACATACATGCATTTATGTATGTGTATATATATGTATACACACACACATATATATGTAAGCACTGTTGATATTTTTATCTACAGTTTCCCCCAGTCTGGTTATACCTATCTAATGAGAAATTTGACACTGCAATAGTTATAACTACCCAAAAGAACCAGCCACAGGTTAGCTCAGCTGTGCAACTAGGATTTGAGACGAGTGGGAGGTAGTGATGGAGAGGGAAAGGAGGTGAGAGTCATCCGATCATTCTAGAATATTTCCCTACTGCTGCGTGTTGACTTTTTTTAATGCAGGGAGTATCTGGTTAAGGTTCATAAATGACCTTTGACAGCACAGTGGTTGGGTCTGTGACCACGTCACAGACAGAGACCATGTTACGCACACGTCTTCCAGCTGCTGCCCCACTGCCTTCCATGCTAGCTCCAGCCTCTGAGATAAGTTAGAAGCGGGTAGCCCCAAGTTAGGGGCACTATTCAGGTAGCCCAGCAATGGTTTCTGATGTTCCGACCCTGCCCTGCTCTCCGTCTCCCATCCCAGCACACTGGCTGCCATCAGAAGGCCGCCCAAATGCAATGAGCCCAAGGAGCAGCGAGCCTGAACCCCCAGGCGACCTATGTGCCCCCCAGCTACCCGTGCTGTCGACAGGGAATCCCTCACTGACCCTCATGTGGTAGCAGCAGCTTCCCCAGAGGACTCAGCCCCACCCCTGCCCGTCAGTCTGCCCTGCAGAGGTCAGATGTGATCTCTGAGTGGCCAGAGTTAGGTCACTTACCCACATAGAATATGATACACCTTCCATAAGGCGTCTGGACTGACAGACTGTTTGGTCTGTTGGCACAATTATGGGGAAACATTTTCAACCTTGCAATATGGCCAAACATACTCTCCTGAAGCATATATTTGGCTGACATAGTTTACAAAGTGACTCCAGTTTCACCAGAGAGCAAAACTAGTCTCCCTTCCAAAATGTTTCTCTTTGCTCTATATTTTTATTTCTCAGTATTTCCAGAAAGGATTAGAAGTGACTATGGTGAACATAATACAATAGTAATAAACCATTAATAACAAATTAAGGAAAAAAAAGTCAAGTCAAAGGGGAAGAAGAAGAGACGTTTTTGTCAATGTGGAGGAAAGCTACTGTGATAGAGCACAAAAGTTTTCTGTGAGCTTCCTAAAGGCCATGGCAAAGAGAGAAACTTGAGCGACCGTCTTTAATGAAAGGAACCCTGTCTGCTCATAATGAGAGAAATTCTGTTTTCCTGGTTCCGTTCCATTAAAAAAAAAGCACACACACACAAAACAAAACAGCTGCAGGAGGAAGACAAATTACAGAGAGACACGGAGCACATGTCTTCAACATAACTTAAATAATTGCTGCTAGAAACTGGCATCCCACTTATTCAGGGCTGACTTTTCAGTGAGAATAACTAGCTATGTGGTTTAGATTTGTGGGAGTTGGAAGGCCTCTCTGTCCCCCCACCCCCCATCATTTGATCAATGTAGGCCACCTTGGCAAACTATGGCCTCTAGGCCAACTCCAGCCCACCTCCTGTTTTGGTAACTAAAGTCTGTGGGAACATGGGATGCCTGTATCTATATAGTTCATGGCTGCTTTCAAGCCACAGGGTAAGAGCTGAGCACTGTGACCATATTCCCTGCAGAGTCTAAGATATTTACAACGTGGCCCTTTATAGAAAAAGGTTACCAACCCCTGGTCTAGAAAAAGACCTCGAAGATAGGTCCTTAAAACTAAGAATTACCTGCCTAAATTCAGTTACCCTAGGAAAGGTAACCGCTAAATCATTATCAGCCAGGAAGAATTCTGTGTAAATGAATCTTTATCTAACTATCTATGTTTGCCAGCTAAGGAATAAAGAGGATGAAGGGAATGGGGTCCAGGACAGGTCAATTTTGCTTAGGAAGACAGCAAAAAGCCACCACTGGGAACATGAGGTGGTTTCAGAGTAGACAAGCCTGGCCGAGGGGTCAGGGAGGGCAGTCGGTGGAATGATGACAGTTAATGACCCTGGGGTGAAAGGAAAGGGAGGCATGGTGTGGAGGGCATGTAAAAAAAAAAAAAAGAACGAAGATGCGCTTCCTTTTGGAATTTGACCTCAAACAGCTCTGAGGAGGTGGAATAGGGATTCTAACCCTTGGGTCAGGTCTCCAGGTAGCACAGGGCAGCCTGTTGGTTAGTGGTCCCTTTACAGCAAGCTGCCCAGAAAGAGAGGATCACGGCTAATGCTGGGAGCTAATAATGAATGCGGGGGCTTTAGGGTTCAACAGGGGCCCACAGATCACACGCTGCTTATTTTTAAAGTGCACACACATGTATAATTTACCCCAAATGTCAGTGGAATTAGAACATTTTTATTTTTATTTCAGGTAGGTTTAGCCCTCTTACCTGTGCTGTATTTGCAAAATTAACTGAAGAGGCAAATGAAACTGAAAATATGAGATGAGATCGAAACGTCTTTTCTACTTACTCTTCTATGGACCTTAAACTTTGAAAATTTGGGATCTGGTGTTTTTCTTCTCATAAGAGATAATTTGACAGTATTTTTTAGGGAAAAAAATATATCTAAACTCTGTCTCTCTATCAGACACCTTTTTGGCCTCCATATCCAGTTGATTTAAAATGTGTGAAGTTTGCAGGATCACTTTCTATATTTAATTAGAAAGGGAGAAAGCTTTCAATTCAAGGATGTATATTTTGAATTTCATGGGCATATCACATTTAACTTAATAAAACTTCCAATTGAAATGGAGCTTTACCCTAATATGAAAATCCTTCTTTTTAAAAATTATCAACTTTTTTAGTACTTATTATCAAAAATCCTTTTCCAGACTCAGCCATTCCACTCCTGGGTATTTATCCAAAGAAATCCAAAACACGAATTTGAACAGATATTATACCTGCATCCCCATGTTCACTGCAGCGCTATTCACAGTAGCCAAGACAGGGAAACAAACAAAATGCCCATCAATAGACTATCGGATAAAGAAATTGTGGTACATTTATACAATGGAGTATTACTCTGCCATAAAAAGAATGAAATCCATTTACGATAACATGGATGGACCTAGCAGGTACTATGCTCAGTCAGAAATACCGTAAGTCAGACTGAGAAAGACAAATACCATGTGATCTCACTTATACGTGGCATCTAAAGAACAGGATAATAAAACGAAACAGAAATAAACTCATAAATACAGAGAACAAACTGATGGTTGCTAGAAGGGAGGGGTTGTGGGGGAAGGTAGAGAAAGGCGAAGGGATTAGGAAGTACAACTTGGTAGTTACAAAATAGTCACAGGGATGTGAACTATAGTATTGGGAATATAGTCAATAATGTTGTAAAAACTATCTATGGTGTCAGATGGCAGTACTAGACTTACGGCAGGGAGAGCACTTCATAAATTACATAAATGTCTAACCACTACACTGTACACCTGAAACTAATACAAAATAATATTGAATGTCAACTATAACTACAAAATATATAGTCACAAATGTAGAGTACATTAGAGGGAATATAGTCAATAGTATTGTAATAACCATGTAGGGTGTCAGATGGGTAGTAGACTTATCGGGGTGATCACTTTGTGAAGTGTGTAAACGTCTAATCACTATGTGTTTTGTACACAAGGAGCTAATAATTTAAAAAATCCCTCTGCAGTTTTAATAAATCTAGGATAAAGCAATTAAAGCATACCAGGCCAATGGAACTAAAACTCGAAAATCAGTGATTGCTGAATTGTGCAACACTTACTAACCCCTACTGTAAGTTCAGTAGAAAACCTAGATGGTAGAAATTGATTTGGGATAAACCAGTTGGGAAAAAGTTATGGAAAATTCAAGGCTAAGCATCATGATTAGTAATAGAAATATACTAATAAAAGGTGAATATTGAAGATTCATAGAATCTCTCCATTGTAGAAAAAATGGACAAATCCTCTTAGAAATAAGTTAAATAATAAATGTTATATTTCGCAAAAATGTTTCATTAATGAAGACAATTTAGACATGGTAAAGAGCAAAACACTGAATATTCTTTTACACGTTCAATTTTTAAACAAAAGAGATGATCTCTTTGATTCTCTGACGACATGAAAAACAAGGTCATTCTTTAGACAATATGCTCAGATAACGTTGTGCTAATATGTGGCTCATTTTCTAGTGTTACTAATTTTGCAGCTTGAGTCAAGGATTTTAGTGTTGTTTTGTCTTGCTTTGTTCTCGTCTGTATTCTCAGGGCTAGATTAGCCCATGGCACAGAGAGGGCACTCAATAAATGTTGACTGAATCAAGGTGAGAGCGGGTATAAAAAGAAAGTTCTTTGAGATACAAGGTGCCACAGAAAAGTAGTTTCATAATCCCATTTTTTCAGACAAGTAGCACATATGGGTGTTGACTAGAGAGGGTATCACCAACTATCTTGTAAACACTTTAAAAAACTGTGGGCTGATGAGCATAAATTACCTGTTTTTAATTTGATGTGCAATACAGAGGTCTGGATATTATGCAACAAAATAGCTGTTCTGAGTTATGAATTTTCATGCTGTGAAATTTTGTGTTCAAATAGAATTTTTTCTTTTCTTTTTTTTTTGCAAATCTGAGACATTTATGACTTTATTAACAGTGCAAAGGAAAAAATAATAGTTTTTTTTTAAATAGGGTTAAGTTTTGAAATTGCTTTCATTCTACTTTTAATCTCTACTTACAAAAATACGAAGTAAAAACTTTCAACCTTCACTTTTTAATAAGGAGATTGGGAAATACAGTTTGGAAGGGGTACCAAGGATTATGCTTAGGAGCAACATGAAATTGATGAACCAAACTGGAAAAGTATGGTTTGTAAAATATCACACACAGGGATGAGGGGAGACCAGAGCCAAACACTGAAAATTACAGCGTACTCAGTGTACCCACCACCTACCTACCCCCTGGTGACTGACTAGGCATTTCTGCTTCTTGTTCATGCCTAGTAGGGATAAAGGAATGGAAGGTACTTACACACAGCAACTATTACTAACTAGAGTACAAAGACCTAGAAAAGCGACTTAGATGCCCCATGTTTCTTGTACCATTTTGTTACTCAATTTTTACACATACACTGAATGGGAGAAGATATATGCCAATGATACATATGATAAGGGGTTAACATCCAAATTTTATAAGGAACTCATACAACTTAACACCAAAAAACAAACAACCCAATTAAAAAATGGGCAGAGGACATGAAGAGACATACAAATGGCCAACAGGCATATGAAAAAATGCTCAACGTTACTAATCATTAGGGAAATGCAAATAAAAACCACAATGAGACACCACTTCACTCTGGTAAGAATGGCTATCATCAATAAATCAACAAACAACAAGTGCTGGTGAGGTTGTGTGGAAAAGGGAAGCCTCGTGCACTGTTGGTGGGATTGCAGACTAGTGCAGCCACTATGGAAATCAGTATGGAGGTTCCTTGACATATTAAAAATAGGACTGCTTTATGACTCAGCAATTCCACTCCTGGGTATCTATCCAAAGAAATCCAAAACACTAACTCGAAAAAATATATGCACCCGTATGCTCATTGCAGCACTATTCACAATAGCCAAGACATTACAACAAACAAAATGCCCATCAACAGACTATTGGATAAAGAAATTGTGGCACATTTATACAATGGAGTATTACTTGGTCATAAAATAGAATGAAATCTTACCATTTGCCACAACATGGACAGACCTAGAAAACATTATGTTAAATGAAATAAGTCAGACTGAGAAAGACAAATACCATATGATCTCACTCATATGTGGAATCTAAAGAACAGAATAAATGAGCAAACAAAACAGAAATAGACTGCAAGATATAGGAAAAAAAAACTGATGGTTGCTAGATGGGAGGGGGTTTGAGGGATGGGGAAAGTGAAGGGATTAGAAAGTACAAATTAGTAGTCACAAAATAGTCATGGGGATATGAAATACAGTATGGGGAATATAATCAATAATGTAAAGATTTTGTAAGGTGCCAGATGGGCACTGGACTTATCAGGGGGATCATTTCATAGACTGTGTAGATGTCTGACCACTGCGCTGTGCCCCTGACGCTGAAGCTGAATAACATTGTACGCCATGTCAACTATAATTATATACAACATATATGTATAATATATAACTATAATTATATATATATAATTTATATAAAATATAAATATATAGTCACAGGATGTGGAGTACAGCATAGGGAATATAGTCAATGGTATTGTAAGAGCTATATACAAGGTCAGAGGGGTAGTAGATTGTGGGGCATATCACTTTGTGAGGGGTGTAAATGTCTATTACGTTGCTTTCTGCACCTGAAACTAACAAAAACAATAAATGCATTTCTTCAAAAAATGTGTAAACTCAATTTTCGTTGTCTAAGGGCTAGAAAACCTAAGCCTTCATTCTAGGAATAGTTTCCTCAGTGGACGGAAAATAGAAAATAAAAATTATTGTGAAGAAAAAATATTTTACATAATGCACTTTCCCCCTTTAAGGTAAGCCATGCATTCAAAAATAAGTGGCAAAGGGAATGGTAAACAAGATCTATTTGATGAGTGGAAATGGTTTTGGAATTTTCCTAACTATTTACAACATACAGGAATGTCAAGTTGTTTACCTAAATCCTATGTGATATAAAACTCTAACCCCTTTGGTAACTTATCTGATTACAAAATGTGAATTTTACTGTATATAAAGTTGTTCTCAGGATGTCAACCACGATTCTTGCCATAAACTCCCAAATATATCAACGTCAAGGACTTTCATTTCATGAAAAATGTACAAAATTCAGTTTCAAAATATTCCTGTCAATTGGAAACAATACAAGCTGTACTTTATGCCACAAACATTCCATTAAAATGTCTCAGTCGCAGTACCCTCCCCTCCTATTTATCTATTCCTATTTTAAAATAAAAAGATTCAATTAACACAATTCACTAACCCACAAAAATAATATGAATAATATTAAGACCTTGGAAGTTTCAAGAGCTATAGCTTTTCTCTTTGGTTTTCTCTCTAAAGTTGTCTTTTTTCTTCTTTTTAAAGGAAGTGTTTTATGATCAAAACAAGAAGACGCCCATGAACTTGGGGTCTAGAAACATTAACCAGCCAAAATAGATGTCCGACCATTTTGGAAATATGCAGATAATGGAGATGTCACTTGCAATGTACCTGCATTGGGGATACGTAAAGAAAAGTAATATCTAGCAATGATATCTTTGATCATGGCAAGAACTCAGAAATACGGGAACTGTGTCGAGGGTGGTTATCATCAGCCCATTTTCTATTCCCTGTGCTCAAATCATTTCATGCGTTCTACAAACCAAGCCCCGATGTTGGGCTTCAAAAGCAATTTCAGCAGCAAAATAAGGTGCTTTTCTTCAATTTTCAAGCCATTTGGACGAGGTTAGTGTTGTTTACCCACCTGGTACACTGATATTTACATACCCCTTTAAAGAAAATTGGTAGGTATGATTTATGGAGTACTGTACGAGCACAATTTTCCATGTAGTGCGCCTAATCTGAAAGGGCGCTTGCAAAGGTCATGCCGGCCATACAAATACCAAGTCTTCTCTTTGGAATAAGTTAGGATATTCATTTTTCTTGGAAAATGTCAGCAGTACCCTACTCCAGGGGTTAGTTTATGCAGATAAACGCGTAAGCCTTTAATCTTGGAGCAAAAATACTCTACACGAATGTAGAAGCAGTCCATCTATCACTGTTAAGACCTGTAATTTGTTTTTATTTAAATCTCAGGCCAGGGCCGAGTGGGCAATGGGACCGTTCACATGGTGTCTCATACCTAAGCCGAGATCAGGGTACACAAACACGCTTAGACTCTCAGCCCAGGTGTCTCGCACACCTTGGGGCTTGCACGGCCAGACTGCTGTTCTCAGTGCGCAGCTACAGGCTTCCTGTGCAGTGCATGGGAGATTGTCCAGTAAGTTTCCTCGGCCAGCCCGCATTTTCTCTGCCCAGGGAAAGAAAGCACTAGCCACAATGCAGGCGATCTAACTTCCTGTTTGCTTCAACGCGAGGAGGAGAAAAACCAACCAATTATATCCTTTCTGACTTTATTTCCTTTTCCTAAAAGAACAGTCATGTTTAGTCAAAAATCTCTCCCGTTTCCCATTAGCAATCACCCCCTATCCTGAGGTTTTTACATCTGCAACTGAGAAGAGAACCAGTGAGCAGCCAATCACTTTGAATACATATTGTCATGTTTCATATTCTTGCCTTCTTTTCATGCTCTATAAAAGCTATTCTTGAAACTTAAGCTTTATCCCACATTATAGTTAGTTCTCTGAAGACGATGTTCTAATATTACATTTAGCAGGCATGAAGAAATGGTGAAATATGATTGTGAAGTGTCTGCCTTTCTTTCTATAAAGTGCGAGAAGAAGGTGGTGTGTGGGAAGAGCTACTGTGACTTTGCTCCGGTAAGACTTTACAAAGGAGCATTTGGGGTTTATGAGCAGTGTGTGGGCAGTACAGTGTGATCCCTTGAGTTTGGACCAACAGTTGAATTGATTTTGCCATCTCAGTACTGTCACAGTGAAAGGAAATTCCACCATCCATTTGAAAATGGGAATATCAACATGGAGCTGCGATATAACATAACAGCTGACACAGCTGTGTTTTTCCTGGAGAGAAAAACGTAAAAATATACCACCGGTGTGGGACTGAGGCATCATCCTAAATATATTTTTTTCTTTCAATTTTAAAGATTTAAGTGGTTTGGCCATTTGATCAATATCTGCAGTACTACTTGTGTTAGGCTGAGCTCAACTGATATTAAATAAGTTTTAAATATCAAGATGAAAAAAATGGCCACCGCTGAGGTTCGCAAACTAGGAGAAAATGATAATGTGTCCATAATAAAGAATCTTGAATCTCCAGGTGATAAAATGAAACACAAATTCTCCAGCAAGTCATGTCAAACATTTTAGTAGGAGTGCAGATAATTTCCGAACATGGTCATACCCTGATCAGTGGGCCCTGGCCAAACCTCCACCCACGTTGTCAAAGAAAAATGTAAGCTAGCAGATGTATGGAGATTGTACGAGACATGTTCTCAGTCTGCCAGACAGACCAGGACCGAGGGTGTATCCTTCTTTGCTCCCCGGGCGCTTCCTCTGGACACTCGCTACCCCTGCGAGCTTCCGACTCATCTCCAGCTGCGTGATCAGCATCCCTACTTTGGTGTCTAAGAGACCACTCAAGCTTGTCACATCCAAAAGCAAACTCCTTGCTCTTCCACTGGCAAACTTGTTTCTGCGCCACTGTCTTCATCTCAGTTGCTGGTGATTCCATTCTTCCTGCTGCCTGGGCCCTGAGCCTGGGGGTTTATCCTTGATTCCTTCTTGCTCTCGTGCTTGGTATCCCACGGCCAGCAGATCCTGTTGGTTTGGTATCAATCTGATCCCTTCCTACCATCTGTGACAGACTGAATATTTATGTCTCCACCTCCCAAATTCCTATTTTGAAACCCTGCCAAGGTGATGGTATTAGAGGCGGGGCCTTGGGGAGGCAATGAGGTCACGAGGGTGGAGCCCTCATCAAAGGGATTAGTGCCTTTTACAAACCAGTCAGGGAGAGTGGTCTCACTGGACACCAAATCTGCGAGGACCACGCCCCCAGACTTCATTTCCAGGACAGTGAGGAATAAATGGGTGTTGCTGATAAGCCCCCCATTTGGTGGTATTTCATTACAGCAGCCCGAACTGTCTGAGACATCACTGTCACAGCTACCATATTAGTTCAAATCCCACCACTGGTCTAATCAATTGCAGTGATTTCTACCCTCACCTTCTACAATTTCTTCTTAGCATAGCTTCTGGAGTGATCACACCACATTATAGTTTCGACTACATGATGCCACTCCTTTGCTTAAAATGCTTCAACGAGTCCCTCAAAATTTTTCCATTGGGCACCAAATCTCTGAATGCTCGGCCTCTCAACTGTCAATCCCCACCTCACCTGCTACTCATCATCTCCTCGCCCACTCAGCTCTGTTACCTTGTACCCCTGCAGTTCCTCAAACATGCCTCTTGCTGTTCCTTCCAGTTGTAATCCCCTTTCCCTGGCAGGAAACATGGCCGGGTCCCTCATCTCCTCCAGGTCCATCCTTAAACCTCCTCCGTTGACGCATCTTTGACCATTCTGTTTAAAAGCACGTCCCTCTCTCTCCCCCCTGCTCCCACACTGTTCTGGCACGCCCAGTCATCCTCCACTGCTTATTTTATTCCCATAGCACTTATCACCATCTGACATAGCATATGTTTTACTTATCTTATTGTTTACTGCCTGTCTCCCCCAGTATAACATAAATTCCCAAGAGCAGGGCTTTCCGTCTATTTTGTTTACTGCTGCATCCTCAGTGCCTAGAAAAATGTTTAGCACCGGGTAGATCTTCAAATATAAATATTTGGCAGTTGAACAGACAAATGCCGTTCACTACTTGTGAGATGCCAATAATTATATAGCTGTGGTCTCCTACTTACAAAGTTTGCCCCCGAATGTAGAAGCCTCAAGCCTCACACAATTGCCCCTACGCATTACTATTTCTTAAATGAAACATATATATGAACTGCGTGAAAAATGAGGGACCAGGAGTAGCCTCCTCACAGGAATTCAGGTAAAGTTGGGTCATGGTCAAGACTGATTGAATTAAGGCCTTGAGCTTGAGTGTGAAAGATCTGAAGGGATGAGAACCTTTAGGAGAGAGAATGGGAAAGTGTTAGGCTCAAATTCCAGCTCTGCTCCATACAAGTTGAGGGGTCTTACACAAGTGACCCCCAGCTTTGTCATCTGTAAGATGGAGATGTGCAGTAACACTCTCTCCCAGATTTGCAGTGTGGACCACATAAGACCATGTCACATCTTGTGCAAGCCCATGAAGTGGTGCCTGTCACGATTACCCCTGAAATCGCAGGAAGGCCCTGCCAACCCCTGCACATCACATATGCATTATCTCGCACAGTGCCTGCCATGTTGTAGGCAGCAGGGCGATAGTCACCATAATTATTGCACATATTTAAAGGTGGCCTGGGTCCCACAGCCTAACTATAAGAAACACAGTCACTATCCAGCATCAGTATGGAGGAGAATAAAATTAAATTTCGCTGTCCTCGCATGTATTATAGTTTTAAATGCTTGAGCCCAGATTAAAAAAATAGGTAGGAAAGGGTTCCACTGGCTCTCTAGGGTCTGAGACAGGGGCAGCCATTGGCTCAAACCCCACCCAATCACCTGTGTTTGTACATTCCAAGAGCTATGAATGTTTTTGTGCATTTTTAAGTGGTTGAAAAAAATCAAAATAATATCTTATGACACATAAAAGTTTACGAAACACACATTTCAGTGCCCATTAATAAGGGCTTATCAGAACGCAGACTATTATATTTATATATTGTCTCTGGCTCCTTTGCGCCACAAAGGTAGGACTGAGGAGTCGACAACAGAGAATGCATAGCCCACAAAACCTGAAGTGTTTGCTGTCTTGCTCTTCACCAAAAAAGTTGGCTGAGGCTTGGTCTGACAAAACCTACTGCCTCAGTTTCATGGGAAACCTGGTTTAGTTTCTATTGCTTGAGTAGCCAAAGGAACTTGAGGTGGGCAGAGTCCCACAGCTGAATTACTGTCGAGTAGGCTGCATATGTCCAGGCAGAAAGATATTCACAGAAACACAGTTCATATCATTTCTCTCAGGTGTGCTTTTATACCCCCATCTCTGGAAAAAAAACGGTGGGGCACATGTTATGTCTTCTGTAACGAAAGCCCCCAAACAGGCAGACCAGTTTATTCTGTATCTCCCACTGCTTTAGGATGTGGCCATGTGCCCCAGGTCTAGCTAGAGTTTGGAAAAGCTTAGTGCTTTTCCAGAATTATTTATTTGCGTTAGTTTCCCTTGCTTCAGAATTTTGCACGCTGTCCTCCAAGCGGGCTTTTCTGGGGATGTCAAGGCCTACTCAATCTAGGGAAAAAAATATTGATAGGTTGCCTTGTTCTGGCTTAACTTTTTCCTTTTCTTTTGTTCTCCCCTAATTTGAAGCCCACATCTCCTTGCCTCTCCCTCTTTAAAGCTCATCAGTTGATAGTTCATTAAAACAGAAGAGCACAGTGTTTTTGTTTGTGCCAAGGGTGTGGGTGGGTGGAAGGCAGCCTCGGGGGTGGTGCCCGGGAATGTCAGCATATGTACAGGACTGACTGCAGAGCCCTTAATTGCACAGTGTTTTTTCTGTTCCCTGCCGGTGGGGAATTCCCGTGGATACAGCTGCTGGGCTGCAGGCCCGAGGTCCACTCCCCCTTGGCTGAAAGGCTCATGATTGGGAGACAGGGAGGTTTTTGAGGCCCCAGGAAGCATGCTGCCCCTGTTATGAGCCCGGTGACAGCAAGGAAATACCAGAGCTCCACTCCCAGAACCCCCTGAAAAGGGCCCTTGCAGCCAGAGGACTGACATTTCACTGCATTTCTGCTTTAATTAATGTCTAGGAGATGAACTTCGGTTCCCACCCTCAGCAGCATACATGAGAAGGAATTAAATGCAATGCTTCTTTTCAGTTCTGCTCTTTTTACCTGCCAGCCATCATTTTCTCCCTCAAAGAATACAGCCATGCAGTGGAATTCTAGACTACACCCGAGGGGGAAGCATTCGATCACACAAAAATCTAAAATCCCCTAGGCCTTGCTGTTCACTGGATGCGCCCATCACTCTCTGGGTTGGGGACTGCACCGCAAAATGGCCAGCACTGGGATCTGGGAGGCAAGGCACACCGGTGTTTCTGGCTGGGAAGTTCAAGTTTGGGGAGCAATGCTAAGCTCCTGGTTAACGACTGATAGCCCTGTGATATGCAAAGGAACCGGGCACATGCACGTTAAGTGTCATCTCCCAGTAAGAGCAGAGGGCACCTTCCCGACTCACCCTCACCCCTCTAGCTTCTCCATCGGTGCCCCTGCAGAATGGAGGGGACCACATGGAGGGTGCAGACCCTCTGGGGTCTCAAAGCTGCCCTCCCTCTGAGCACTAGACTCTTCTCCTCATTCAGTAAGAAAACGTGTGTTGCCAAAGAGAAACCCTTCAGCTTAGGGTCACGCACACAGGTTCCGAGCTTCTGCTGGGGAGGCCATTTCCTGCACTGCTAATGTGAGAACTGGAACCCTGGCTCACCGTTTACTAGCTCTGTGGCTTCAGGCAAGTTACTTAACCTCTCTGATCTCATTTTCCT
The DNA here is from genome assembly GCF_001890085.2 of Hipposideros armiger. Classification (NCBI taxonomy): domain Eukaryota; kingdom Metazoa; phylum Chordata; class Mammalia; order Chiroptera; family Hipposideridae; genus Hipposideros; species Hipposideros armiger. The sequence continues at coordinate 2,680,019 of NW_017731385.1, forward strand.
CACTTGGGGAAAGGGGATAATAATCGTCCTCCTTCTTAGGCCTGTATGAAGACTAAGTGAGATAAATCATATATGTAGCTATAGATAGCCACGGACTCAGCTATTCAGTAAGTGCTTAATAATGGTTAGATCGTGTTACTGCTGCTAAGATGATAAGACATGCCAGGACAACAGAGCCCTTCACTTTGCCTCCGAGGATCTCTTCAGATTGTAGACTCTTTGGCTTTATTAAAAAAAAAAAAAAAGGAGAACATAAAAAGAGTGACTCACTGGTTTTAGTTGAAAGGGTTAGACAGATTAGAAACTTCTTAAGCACCAACATGGGCATTCTTGCCCCTAAATGTGCTGAAGCGTTTGTTCTCAGACTGGTTTTGTGGAACTATAACAGCCAGAGGCCCAGGATCAATGGTCCCGCTGGGGGTATCGGGTCCAGTCCTGGGGGCAGTTCTGGATGTTTCCAAAGGGCCACTGACCAAGTAGCGAGTGACCGGGCGATGTGGGAGTCACATCACACGAGAAGTGAAAGCCTGCAGCGAGTCCACAGGGGCCAAGACACAAAGGGCCATGGAGGTTGTGGCCCCGTTAGAGTAGCCTGGCACCAACCAGGAGCAGGGTTCAGGGAAAGGACTCCGAGCCAGGTTTAGAATTAGTTTTTGAACCAACAGACTGGCTTCTTCGTGAAATTTCCCTTCGTGGCGAGGAGTGAAATTCTCTTTTTGGGAGGGACTGTCTTTCTGGGAGGTCCTTCAAGGTCATTCTCATGATGGGGAGGTTACATTAGCTGGTTTCTGAGGTCCCTTCCAACTTGAAATTCTGAGAGGGATCTTTTGTTTGCTTGCTGCAGAGAGAGACTTATTTATATGGGTTTTGTGTACTCAACTTTCCCCCCTTTTCCATAATATCTAGATTTACTCACTGGGTCTGAAATATAAACGCATGTGTCATGCCTATCAAAACAGCTTTGTCACTAGGGGATGTTCTTCAGAGAATTAGAAGCATTAAAAATACATATTTCTCCATCTAAGGAAAAAAAAATCCCTGATGTTTTTCAAAAGCAAAATAGGGGAAAAGAGTCATACGGAAACCCCAGTCTTGGAACATGAGGTGTGATAGTCACTGCATGTGTTGCCACACAGGCACCCAGAGTAGTGTAAACGGGATGTGCTCCAAACACACGGTTAGTCTGCCATTGAAGCATGACCAATGCCTCAGCTACAACCAGCAAACAAGCGCTGAACATGTTAACATGATTTCCTATCATTTCTATTTGACGTGGATGGGGTGGAAAATCTGGGATGCAAGCCATGAAGTAGATTTTCAAAATTGATTAGCATTTTCTGGACATTGGCAGCCATTTCTATGGCATTTCAATGGGAGTTAAAACTGATGAGTGCTTTTGGAAAAGTGTGTACCAAATTGCTGCGCAAGCTGAGTGAGCTCCAAACACGGGATGATGACAGGATAATAGCCTACAATAGTCACACGAGAGCCATGTGACGAAGGCCACTCAGAAGTGAGACGAGATGGTGGAGGAGAGGGTGTAAATGGTTCTGTCCAGTTTTTCATTAGCTGTTGGGACTCATCGGACACTTACACTCTACTTGTGACAATGTGTAAAATGGGTCGCATGTTTGGAGGGGAAAGGTCCTTGGGTCCTTTGTCATAACATTAATCATGCAGAAACTCATTTTAGTTGTTAATGTGGAGGCATGGTATGATTTTGTAGAAATTCCATTATAGACATGGTCTTGTTCGCTCTCTTTAAAGTTTCGGTGGTTTTAAGGACTGTCATGGTACATATTCACCTGATCCCAGATGACTGCTTGTAGGAATGATAAATTGGTTGCAGTTTTGCAATTTCTTCATTCCCTTCTAGTTTGCCCCACATAGCCACAACTCTTAGAGCCACTGTATCCCTTTTCTGTTATCAAACACGGACAGAAAGTTAAGAAATGAGTCCTTGCAGGGCGCATCACAGAAGAACGGGACCCTTCAAAGGTCAGCGTTTCTTGCTTGTCAATAGCTGACATTTAAGCATTTACTTCAGACGTGTCTGATAATGTGTTTTGAGATAGTCAGGAAGAATTGCTGTGTTGGTATGCAAGTCTGTTCATAATGAGATGCAAAAATGCAAATCGGGTGGTACGTGCCAACTCTTTGGAGTGCCTTTGTCAGAACTGCAGGCACCATGAGACTTTGATAGATACCATGTCACTACGCAGAGTTGGAGGGCTGATAGCTTTTAAAGAAGCATCTATAACATGATATCTCCAGATGCTAATTAGCAAGAACCTTTAGCGATGATAAATGTAGAGGTCATTTGTTTTTTCTCGGTAAATTTTGACAACTTCATTGAACCAATTATATCAATAGGATTTGTCGGTAGATGGAGCAAACATCTTTATCCTTTTTTTATTTAATGTGCCATATAAATGCATTGTGTATTCATAAATGTATGCACTAGAAGGCTACCTTACATGATTGATTTTTTAAAGTTCATTTAAAATGTAAATAAGAGTGTAACCCATTAAGTGACTCCATCAAGTACTTAAAAAACTACATGATATCTTTTCAATATGCTAGTTCCACCTTTGCATTTTGTGCTTTTGTAAAAAAGAAAAATCAAAGAGGCTGTGTAGATGATGACTTTGAAATTACCGCATATTATGAGTTCTCCAAATTGTTAATCTAATACAATTTTCAAGAATCACCAAGTAATTATAGCTATGGAAATGACATAACGAAGAGCACATAAAGCAAACCCCAATTCCCAGAACTTCCTTCCCCACAGGCAAAGTATTTACACATGATTCTCTCACTGGCAACAGGAAGTGATAACTTGGAACGATGAATGATCTCGGCCAGCAAACCACATAGAGCGAGATGAGAGCTAAGGGATGTGCCCAACAAATATTTCATGACTGTCTGCTGGATGCCATATGCTGACTAGAAATGGACCAAAGCAACACGGCCATTCCCCTCAAGAGTCTTAGGGTGCAACAGGGGAGTCAGATATGAAAACAAACAACTATGTTACAAAATGAGAAGGGCCACACAGAGGCCACGCAATGAGGTTCTGAGGAAGGGGTCTCACTTCCCAGGTCACTTGGCTCCCTCCATCACAGACAGTACACTCTTTTGTCAGCTCCCCACTTCCTGCTTCACTCATTGACTCTAAAAAGCGTGATGGTCTTCTACTTTCTCTGCATTGTATAAGGCAACCGAGCAGCATATGCCAGTGCTCATGGGCACACTGTCACCAGGAGGGGGTAATAGCTTTTCTGAAGGGCTCACTCCTTTCTCCAGGATTTCATTATTCCTAGGACATGCAGGCTACAGCTACCAGGGAATTGGTTTAGGTCAACAACTAACTCGAAATGACAGCTCCATGAGGGCAGGGACAATGCTATCATCAGCTATAGTCCCAGTGCCAACATATCTCCATGCCCGGTACAGAGTAGATGTTTAATAAACATGAGGTAAGTGAATGAATAATCAAAATGCCATTGAATATTCTGATTTGTGTAACTAGTATGGCTTGGAGAAAGAAAAGTCATAATTATAAACTATTTTTCAGAAGTAAAAGTGAGGTCAGAGAAAACCAGCCTAAGTAAGATAATCTCCCTATTTACCTAATAAGCAATGGTTTGCATAAGGCTCATGGCTGGCTGGTATTAAATTTATATTACGAGCTACTTTCTAGGTGGAGTTATCCTGTCAAGCAAAGATCAAGAAGCCACATCGTACGCAGAGCAAGTGAGGGAATGGGAGTTATTTAACCAGGAACTGAAAAGACTTTGAAGGTCATGAGTAGCTGTCTTCAGCTGTTTGAAGAGAGGTCATATAGATGTCACGTAGATGAGAAACTCATTTCATTGTGTATGTTTCCAATAGCTCAGATTTAGGTCAATGGATGTAAGCTTAAAAGGGACAGATTCAGAATAGAAAGATATTTCCAAGGGTTCCCCATGGTAGGAGGGGCAGAGCTACAGAATGGATGACCCTTTGCTGAGGTGTCATGCCGGGGATTCAGGCATCAGGTAGAGGGTGGAAGTACTAGCTGAAGTGCAAGGCCCTTTCCAAGCCACCAGTGAAAACATGATACTAAGTCAGCAGCTGGGGACACTGGTGCTTTCAGCTCTACTCTTACATGAGTCAAGTCTGGTAGGAAAGGACAAACCAAGTTGTCTACTCAAGAAATGAATTCACTGAAAATAGAATAACATTGCCTATACGTCATAGACTAGTTAGCCAGAACCCAGGATCACAACGCATCATATGTAGTCACGTCCATCGGCCAGGTTTCCGCCATCAGAGTTTTGGCTAAGTCTCTTTCACTCCTCCCACCCTCTTCTAACTCTGTTCCCTCCCCTAGCATCAGCCATTCAAAATTAATGCGTTGTTCACGCAGACACTTACCGCTAGCTGAACATCTTTCTTCTCAGGGAACCAGGAGTGAGTCCTAAGTGTCTTGACTACTGATCCTGAGCTTGGATTTAAACTTGGGTGTTGTCATCCCTTCTGACATGCCAGCATGCTGGAGAAAATTCAGTCTGCAAAATACAGTATGGGAAACAAATGTGCACCTTACATTCATTGAATAAAAACTACTTATCCTAACACCTTATGATCAGAACCAAGATGGTGGTAAGGGCAGAAATTGGTATCAACAATAGGAATAGCTATTGTGATAAGCAGGAAAGAGTAATTTGGTGAGGAACCAAAAGAGTTTGGGTCTGTTTTTCTCTTTAATAAAACAATCCGAGTTTCATTGTTAATTATGAATTGGTTCTCACATTCTGGACACACATATTCTGACTGGCTGTCAAGGATCCTATAGCAATAAATTGTATGCATAAGTCTCTACTTGGATATAAAATTTCCATTTTGGAAAAAAATGATACCTCAGACATTGCATTTCAGGGTGATAATTGCACTTCTCAGGTGGTTAAGAAAAAGATGATCTACAAATAATAATTAAAAAGTTGTGCCCCAAGGGAATAGGGATGTCAGATATGGAGCTCAAATATTCTAACACGAAATATTAGACTTATGGCTTGACTTTGTTCCACTGTATTCAGTATTATAAATTCTAAGCACAGTTATTACGCTTCCATATTTAGAGGTGACAATTTGAGGGTGCATTAGGTGGAGAAATGGTGACGTTTAGACTAGTGTATTAAACTATCCCTTTGACGCCATAGCTTCTTCTCAACATTTGCGAAGTGTCAGGCTATTAACGCTCATAATTAATCAGCTCCAAGCTCTCCTCTGAATTTTAGACGCACAGTTGGGGGAGGGGAAGACAGACTTCCTTTTCCTGCCCCACCCAGGAACAGGATTAAAAGAGGTTAGGTAAGACTGAGGTCGAAATCATACAGATACATTATACTTTGGTCTACACAGTATTTTGGAAGTTTTAAGATTAGCTTCTCTCACTTAACCCTCCGTTGGGAGCAACTGATCTCACAGATTCATTGCACACAAAGATGTCGCTATGAAAATGTCTTTACTGTACTAAATCACAAACATGACTGGTGATAGGTTAAGGTAGAGGAGGGAAATACAGAAGTGATGAGTCACGATATTTAACTGTTAGATATTTGAAAATTTGTGTGCAATGAATCTGTGAGATCAGCTGCACCTGACAGAGGGTTAAAAAATCAGAAAAATTCAAACAGAACATTTGGGTTTCTGCAGTCTCTTGGTTTGGAGTGGTGGGGTGGTGGTGAGGGTTGGGGTGCATCCTCAGTCCTGCAGAGCCAAGATTCACTGGAGCTGAGTCGTGACTGCTTCCTTGGAGCAAGTCAAGAGCGCTTCATTTTATCTCAGTTCCGGTCACTCATTGCATTTCTGCTGCTGACCCGGCTCCTGTGCGAACTGAGTTTGAGTTTGACCTTGATCCTGAAGGGAGTCCTAGAGCTGCCTGTGTTTCACAGATCTAAACGAGGCTGAAGTTCCCAACAGGGCAACAGAGAGTCTAGTGTGCTCCACACTCTCTGCTAGGGACCAGAGTAGAGATTAGACAGATGAGCCCTTTCTCTCCAGGAAGTCAGGTTGGCTCAGAGTCAGATGCACAGAGAAGGCAGGCTGGAGCAGCAGGCACTGTGCTGCCGTTGGAGCTTATACAGAGGGACTTGCTGGGCTACAAAGGGGAGGCAGCACCCAAGCTGGGCTCTGAAGACCAAACAGATGTTTTCCCTGTAGGAGAAAGAATACCGAGCCGGGGGATGTAAACTTCCTTAGTAGAAGCCAAGAGGGGCACTAGCCAACATGGCAGATGACTCATGGGACAGGTCATACTATGGCTGGTCCTTGATGTATATGAAATGGTGGGGTGGGGCATCGGAAGGAGGCAGGGCGGGGGGAACCTCAAAGACAGCAAGCAGAGGAGTAGCCTTTCGGGGTTACCTTTAGAAAAAGGCCTTTGCAGGGCCTGCCGAGTGGCTCAGTTGGTTAAGAGCTCGCTCAAGAGTTTGAGCTCTGAGCAACAGCGGTTCGCGTCCAGCCCGAGCTGAGCAGCCGCTGAACTGCCAACAGGTAGCAGGATGGCTCAGCTTAAAAAAACCCCAAAAACAACAAAAAAACCCCCACGCCTTTGCACAGTTGTTGAAATGTAGGTTCCTCACAGGGCGAGCTGTGCTAATGACATGAAAGAAGTCTTGCCTATGGGTTAGCAGTGGGGCATTGTACTGAGGAAAATCTAGTGAGGCTGTGTGCCATTCTGCTGAGGGCTACGGCATCATTTCGTATGCCATGCTGCATCCATGTACAGCCATCGGAGTGTATCAGGTGACTGCCAAGGATGGCAGCTCACCACACGGGTGCATAGGGACTCTCTGCTATCACCGTACACTACCCTCTGAACAATAGGGATAAACAGACTACGTGGTGGTCCTGCCAAGACAATCAGCTGGGTTCCAAAGAGTGGGAATCTCCTTACAGCTCCTAGAGCACTCTGAAATTCAGCTGGAGGTGCTCGTTTCAAATAAAACATCAGAGTGGAGGTGGCCCAAAGACAGGAGAGCCCTGTTCATAAGCAGGTCCGTCCAAAGAAATGACACTTAGTGGAGGAACAATGGGGCCAGGGTGGACTGAAGGCAGTGTAACAGCCCCCACTGGAAGGGGAGAACCAAGCTGCTGGTGAGTTGACTGGGCGAGGCAGAGCACATGCTGACTCTATGCCCATCCCGGGCCTGGACAACCTCACTCTGGATGGAGGCAGGTGCAGGCATATGGCTGCTGGAAGTGGCCCTGAGCAGCGCTGACGTTCAAAACCAAGTGCCATCTGCACAGCTTTCTGAAATGAATTGGTACATTGCCAATGTGGATCAAAGACCTTAGTTGGTTCTCAACTTCTCTGGCAGGGGCTTGGGTAGGTCACTGGACCCTCTGACGATGTGCTAAGTGACCCTCAAAAGGGAAGGAAGACCACAGCTCTGGGGTCCAGCCCACAGGTGGCTTTAGCACACCTGACCGTCGTTCCCTCATTTGTTATCCCTGCTAGACTGTCAGGTACTTGAGGGCGAAAACTACACTTTTCATCTCTTTTTCCAAAACCCACGTTTCTCGAATTGGGTAGAGTGGGTCCGGTGGTGTGTAGTTTTCGTGCCAAAGTGTATGGCTAAGTGGGAGTGCCATCTTACGCAAAGATTTTGGAAACCAAGCACTTTATATGAAAATGTTTAGATATTCAGGGGCACAGTGTGATATTTAATGACATGCTGAGGTGAAATGGACCTTTCTAAAATGTGTGAGCTCGGGCTGGACTTCTTTGGGCTACGCCCTTGGGCCTGGCGGGGGCAGTGAAGGACTCCTCATGCCCTGTTACTGGGAGTTCTTTCATAGGTCTAGAAGCACTCCTCAGTTGTTTAGCGCTTGCTTGTGGGAAGGAGGGGAAGGAGGGGAGGGGTTGGTCACACCCTGTGCTTTTCAGATCCTCCTCACTCCACTATATATGGAACGCACGTCTAGTTAGGCAGTGTCAGTCATCAAGTCAGCGGGGAATGCCTGGATGAGCCAGTTGGCCAGTTATGTTCCAGTGTCAGAAACTTCACCCAAATGATGGCAAACTATTGGGTCGTCGGGAAAGTCATGACGTATTTTTCTTTGTTTTTCAATGCAAAAATGTGTCATGACTTTCCCGACGACCCAATAGCTCCAAATACCGTGACTTCAAAGGGGCTGGGAAGGACCATGAGTGGGGAAGCATGCTTGGGGAGGTCACCTTGGCTCCCAAATAAGGGCTATCAGATTCCATTAGATGAAAACCTTGGGACTGTCTTCACTGTGCACACTTCCTGGCTGAATGATGGTGGTCCTCCACCTTGTCACACTATTTAGTTCATCACTATCGGTCTTTCTCTTCTAATGACTTAGCTTGTTCCCTAGAAATAACCAAACCCTGGTCATCCACTCACCCCTCATCCTGCCCCTCCTGAGGAGACTGATGGTAGGTAGCAACATAATCCTAAGAAACTGTCCACTGTATGCTCCGATTACTGATCTTAATTTCTTCCCAGCTCCTCTGCACACTCTCTCTCTTCTGAAAGTACTTCAAAGGTGCTTAGGAAATATTAGGCAAGTTAATAAACAAGTACAGTAGTGAAAGAACAAGTAAGTGGAAGAATATCTCATCATACATCAATCTTTGAATGTAATCAACATGGTATCACTCTATATGTCGCCTACTGGAGAAACCAAATAAGCAGACAACAGTCCAGGAAAGGCAGCTGAAAATCACCGGTC
>NW_017731385.1:2694051-2698890 GCF_001890085.2 Hipposideros armiger
CAGTCATAAAAAAGAATGAAATTGTACTATTTGCAACCACATGGATGGACCTAGAGAATATTATGCTAAGTGAAATACATTGGTCAGAAAAAGACAAATACCACAGGATCTCACTTATATGTGGAATCTAAAGAACAGAATAAATTAACAAACTAATAAAAAAATCAACCCAGTTTGAATGTCAATTATACGTGGTCATGGGATGTAAAGTACAGCACAGGGTGTATAGTCAATGGTATTGTAAAAAGAGGCACTTTTAAACCCAGGCGGCCAGCTCCCCCGTACCTATATTCTAGGACTACTGGTGTTCATGTGCCCTTCTCATGTCAGATATAAGCAACTATAAAAAATAATTTAACTGTTTTTACCAAAAATCTAGATAAGTTAGGGTAAATTCATTAAGCGTGGCCTAATATTTTCCCTCACTTGGCAGGAAAATGATAATTCTAACCTATTGTTAAATCTTTGTGATCATGGTATCTCCCCTGCCAGGTAAATATGACCCATTGTTACATCTTAATGAAAAGGCACAGAACCTAGAGAAGGCCAGGGAATTTGTTTAAATGTCTTTAATAATCGAGGCAAGGAAAACAAGGAATAAAGGAACAGTGAGATGGGAGGATGAGACCAAAGACAGGCCAGACTTTTGGCCTCAATTATAGACAACCAAGGGCTAAAGCCACCTTAGTGCACCCCAGAAACCCTAGAAGAAAGAATGCCAGCTAAAAGGAGCCTACCTCCAGGCCACTGGAGGAAGGAGTGTCCTAATCCTCCAAAGCAGCTGTGCCCCCTGTGCAAACTAAAGGGCACTGGAAGAGAGATTGCCCCCTGCTCGGAAGGGAGCAGGGACCACTCCCTCACCACAAATGGCTGTGATCGTGTTGGGCCTGAAGTTCCCATGAGCTCCCAAGCTGTTCTCATCACAGGGGTGGAACTGTGGGTGACCCTTGATGTGGCAGGTAAGCCTATTGATTTCCTGATTAATATAGAAGCCATTTATTCTTTCTTGACCACTCACTCTAGACCTATTTATTTCCTCTAAAACCTCCTTGGTTGTAAAGATAAAAAGCCCCTAAATTTGGGTTCATTTTACTCAGCCTATTCCTAACCATTGGCCTATACCTTAGGAAAAATATAAAATAAACAAATCAGACTTAAAAAGGACTCTCAGCAAGTTTTGCCAGGAGACCTCTAAGCCTTAGCTTAATTTCCACCCAACTGCTTTGGATTCTGACCTCAATTCCATTATTTCCTTATTTCCTATGTTGTTAATGGGAATAAGTCCAGCAGGCACTCCAAACATAAGGACTGGCACCTCTCCCAGGCTGACTCCTCTACACATTACAGCCCCTTAAAGTCGTAAAGTTGTAAAGTTGGGACCAAGTACTGTTAAAAGACTAGAGGGGGAGGGGTCTCTAACAGCCCAGTTAACTCCTACCCCGAAGGGATCCTTTGTAGTTCTCCCAAGCACCCCAACTACTATCAGGCTACAGAGAGTCAGCAGCTGGGTTCCCTTCCCTTCAATTCAAACCTGGTTTTATTAAAGTCTCCACAGGACTCCCCCACAAGGAANGGCAACTCACGGCAGCCCAGCTCCAGGTTGAGCTGTTGTTCAGCATCTTAGCTGTGGAGGGCAGTGTCACTGGCCCTCATATGTGGAATCCGAACCGGGGCCCTCTGGCGTCCCAAGCCAGTTCTTAACCATTGCGCCACTTGGCCGGCCCCCAGTGTTTCATTTTTGAACCCGATATTGGCTTTGGTTTAGAGATAATAGCTCTAATTAAAACGTTTAAGCAAGATGTTCAAAGAAGAAATTGACAATATTAAACCACTGTTGGCTTTTATTTATACAGTTTGTGTTTTAACATACCTATCATCTAGCTATTGCCACATACACACACACATTAGGACTGCATAACAGTCAGCCATGGTTATGATATTCTGCCCATACTGACAATTTGGTTTGGCTTTGACCTTGGCCATTGGAAGGCTGAGTCCTTTGGAATGGCTACATTCTGACCTTAATGTGTGATCAACAATCAGATGATCATGTTGATTACTGTCATAGCTAATAAGTGGAATATAGTGTAATGCTTATAAGTAATAGAGATGTATCTCTTGAACATACTGTGATATCTTAATATTCCATTTTTGGAAAGATAAGTGTTCTGCATATAACTCTAAGCAAAAAGATGTTTTTTTAAAAATTTATATTTAATACGTTAAAGTGCTATTAGTCATGTGTAAAATAGAAAGGTTTAAATAATACAATAACCAATTATTGTGAAAGGTATTATTTCTATGTGCAAATATAGTTAAGAATTTGCCAATTATTAATAAAACAAATAGGCAGTAGCTATATGCAAAGAGTAGATTAAATAAGTAAATTAAAATATTTTGGGGCAAACAACTATAACCTTTTAATTAAAATAAGGAAATAGGGATAAGATTATGTCAATTTCAAACTTGATAAAATTCTTTGAGCTGGCATTCATAACACTAAGTTTTAGGAACTGTACTTATTTCTGTTTATAGTTAAAACACAATTATGTTACTTACATAATTAAAAACTATTCAAACTATTCAATTAAAAGCCTATAAATGAATTATTATAAAAGTTAAAAGAAAAAAGAAAGATATATATGAACATCTGATATTAGGCCAGGAATAAGTCTCCAAGCATAAGAACAAATGAAGAAACCATAANCTATGGCTTTCTGGTAAGCTTTGAAATCAGATCATTTGACTTCCTCACCTTTTACAAAATGATTTTGGCTCTGCAGGCATTAATGTTTCTTTTAGTTTCTAATACTTGAAGACACGACACTTTTAGAGTATAAGAATGATGGGTGAGTAGACTCCATGTACTATTGGAAGAAGGGCCCTGGAAGAATACATTCATATTATTGAAAACTGGGCCTGTCGACACGTTTTTCAATAATATGAATATATTTTCAATAATATTTCTATATGGCAGATGTGAATGTATGCACGTATAGTATGGGTAGATTGAATGTGTGTATATATTGTATGTCCGTCTGTACTTTGGAAACATGAATTCTCCACCTCCTTGTACATTTGCTGTCAGTGGTCCTTGGAATTCTGTGCCAGGCCTGTTTTGTCCCAACCCGCTGCTCCCCGTGAGCTGGCCCCCATCACTGCTGGTAGGTAACTATGTGATATATAACTTGCAAGCAGCCCTGCTGTTTGTTACTGGCAATTAATCTCTCTGGGGCCTTTCTTCCATTCAGACGAAGCCTTTATGTTCTAAATCCAGCTATTCTAACGCTCCCCACTTGTGCTGTGTAGAAAGGACTCAGGCTGGCAGATTATCGTAGGGCAGTTAAGCATGTAATTGCTCAAATGAGTTAAAATCCCTTCAAATATCTGTCTTTGTACCTCATCACACCACTTCACCGACTCAAATATTTGACAATTGATGAAGATAAACTAAAGGGGCCTTCATTAGCTACCAACCACCGTGACAAGCTTCTTTCAGCGAAAGGCTGGTGAGTTTTGGAACTTATTATCTACTTAAAAACTGCAGGAAAGCAGAAAAATACTTCAGTGAACTTTAGAATAGAGAAAGCTAGGAGCTTTACATGGCAGCGAGGGGCAGGAGAAAGAACCGGGGCTTGCTAATCTGGGGCTGCACTTGTTAAAAATGGGGGGTAAGGTGGGCAAATGCACTTATCCAAGAAAGGGAGAGAAATACGATCACATTCTCGTGGCGCCATCATGAATAACCGTGTGTTAAATTTAGAGGTAATTACAGAAGTGGACAGAGCGTGGCAGAAATCCAGTGCTGGGCAGAGGCTGATCGGAGTGTGGGGTTGCCTGGCAGCCAGGAGCCACAGGCCCCCTGCTCTGGGAGAAAGTCAGGTGATGCACTGAGTGAGTGTCTTGGGAAATGCATGGAGCTTTGCTCTGGCAGAGACCCCAGCAAATTCTCTGACTTTCATGGTCCTCATTGCTCTGTATTAAGCTGTTCATACCTGATGCCAAGGGAAACAGGTGCTAACATGACCAATGGGCATGAGGGTAGATAGTGGGTTTCAAGCGTGATGATGGTCTTGTGGCTATGTCACCATTGTGAGATGAAGAGCGAATGAGAGCTTCAATTTCCTTATGTGGTAAATGGGCTTACTGATTCATATTGTATATGTTTTTCTGTGGGGAGTAAATGAGAGGGGCGTTTGGTACACATGTCAGTCATTGCTTTACAAAACGGGGTAGTTAGAATTTTGCACCATATAATTCATAGTTATTGTGAACCTGCAAACTCTGTTCTTTGCGTTAATCAAAGTAATGGGAAAAAAAAATTAATACTCCCAACAACAAATGTGGAAAAATATAGAAGGAAATTTCTGAAGAATTACGTTTTCTTTTTTTATGATGAGTTTCCATTAGCTTACCATGACTGGGCTGTCCTGATTGTAGTAATAGAGTGAACGCTATTGGTTTTCAATCGAATCTGTATCTGTGGAGCACAGAATCACCCAAACATGGCCTTGGTCACGCTGGCCCTGGCCAGACACTCCTCTCCTGGCTGCTTAAACACCAGTGGTGAGTCGACATCTGTGAATGAGTTTTGACTTTTTTGGGAATTCCAGTGTATCTTTTTTTTTTTTAAGATTTTTTTTTATTGGGGAATTGGGGGGATGGGAACAGTGCTGAGGAATTGGGGGAAGGGGAACACACAAGTTGCTGTTGTTTTGTTCCTCAGTCCAGTTGTGGAGGACATTGCTTCACTGGCCCAAGTTGCACCATCATTGTGCTCTTCCTGGGCGAGGCACATCAGTCGCCGGCTTCTGGACGGCCGCTCACTGCGGCTGCTGG
>NW_017731385.1:2700780-2702594 GCF_001890085.2 Hipposideros armiger
TGGCTTTCTACCAGTAATGATGGTGGAAAAGTCTGTTTTCTCAAAAAGTTAAACATATAATTGGCAACCCCACTCCTGAGATTTCCCTGCGAGCGTATAAAAGCAAATGTCCATACAACTACCTGTATTTGAATGGTTATGGCACATTTATTCATAGTCACCAAATCTACAAACAGCTGGATGCCCGTTAATCAGCAAACAGATAAAAATTATAGTACATAAGTATATACAATGGAATATTATTCAGCAATAAAAAAGAAGGAAACCACTGATACATGCAGCAAGTCAGATCGAGAGGGCAAAGCGACAGCCACAGGGGGACACGAAATCACTTATCTTTCGGGAGGCTCTGTTGTGGGGGTCACATCTGACAGCCCCCGTGTGGCCCCCTTGGACTTACCCTCACATTCATGCTTGAGAAAAACACTTACAATTTATTTTGGAGTAAATTATTACGACTAATGGAGATTTATCATCCTGCATTTAGAAATGGAATAAAATATCCTGTAAAAAAAGGACCTGTGACTATTTCTCTCTCCTCAGAATAATTTGAACTTTTAGCCTCTTGCTGAAGTTAATCACACTTGATCTCTTGAGTAAAAATGTTTTTAACGCGAAACAATACTCCACCGAGGTTTAACAAACTCTATTTTAATTGTAATTGATTTATACCAAAAGATAAAATGAGTTAATTAGGGCATGCTACTAGAATTATTGGCAAGGGAATACATTTGATACAACTAGCAATGAGTGGGTATGAGATGGAAGATTATTTTAAAGTCTGAAAATAAATTTTAAATCCTAAGATATCCACTTGAAAAAAAACAACACTTAGGTCTGTTAGGTCTCTGAACATTAGGTCTCAGAGACCTTGACTTACGGACAGAGCCATGTCTGCAAGGAAACAACAAAATGTCTGTTGGCCTGTACCTGCAGATAGAGCCAAACTTGCGATAACAGAAAATGCCCCCAAACAGCTACTGGCTTACAGGCAGTCAGCATTTTCTGTTCAAACAATGCTACCCTGTCGGCACCGCCCCTATAGAACCCTCCTCACCCACTCCCTTGGGGCTGCATGTTTGTGCAGCCCGGGCTGTAGCCATCTTTGCTCAGCCTGATAGACTCCCTCTTAATAAAATAGACTTTCTTAAACTTTCTTAACTTGCCTGAGTGAGCGCCGACCTATCATTTGGTGCCGAAACCTAGGAGGGTTTAGGCCAGAGAGAGCAGGATCGCCCCTTCCCTCTCTCTTCTCTCCCCACACCACCCCCAGGCTTGATTTGCTCTCTGGCACCCTCGCGAACCTGCCGTAAGGATGCGCTTTGGGACTTTCTCCCTTCCGTTGCTGATATCACAGACAACATCAGGCCAGACTCTCGCCGGGTGGGTGAGACCTATTCTCTTCTTGGACCTTCTGACTCATGGTTCTCCGCAAGTCCTAGCGCTAGGCCAGAAGGTTCTTCCGGCCCCGGGCGCCCAGAGCCTCCCAATACGAGGATGCTCAGTCTCAGGAGTGATCTCTCATGCTTGTGGGGGATGAACACCGGGATTTGGGACGCCTCATCCCCTTGTTCTTCTCGTAACAGAAGGCTCTCCTTACCCTTCTCACTCCATCTATTTGAACCATGGGGACCTCACATTCGGTCCCTGCCAAATCTGCCCGCCTCGGTTATCTCCTTTGCAATTGACACGTCCTCAGGCTCAACTTGCAGATGGGACCCACGCAACGTATCTTTTACTATAACACTGACTGACCCCAATACAAACTAACCAATGAGTCTCAATGGCCCCAAAATGGGGCCGTTGATTTCAAC